>NC_055997.1:112561410-112607695 GCF_018446385.1 Zingiber officinale
AGTACTCAAAGCGAGTAATTATGATAATTGGAGTATCAAGATGAAGGCGCTTCTTGGAGCTCATGATGTTTGGGAGGTTGCAGAAAAAGGCTACGTTGAGCCGCGTGATGACTCGATGCTAACTCTGACTGAAAAAGACAGTATGAGAGATTTAAGAAAGAGAGACAAGAAGGCTCTTTTCCTCATTTATCAAGCTTTAGATGAGGATGATTTTGAGAAAATCTCAAGTGCAACTTCGGCCAAGCAAACATGGGAAAAGCTTCAAATCTCATATCAAGGAGAAGAAAAAGTAAAAAAGGTACGACTTCAGACATTAAGAAGTCAATTTGATACTTTTCGTATGAAAGAATGTGAGTTAGTATCTGATTACTTTTCTAGAGTCTCTACCATTTCCAATCAACTAAAGAGAAATAGTGAGAAACTAGAAGAAGTAACTATTATTGAGAAAATTTTTTGATCATTGGATTTAAAATTTGATAGCATTACAACCATCATCGAAAATACCAAGGATCTACAAATCATGACGATTGAGCAACTCCTGGGTTCATTACTAGCTCATGAAGAAAAGAAGAAGATAAATGAAGAAATTACTCAACAACTCCTAAAGACGACTCTTCAACCGACAAAGAAAGATGAAAGCTTCAGTAACAATAAAAGTCAACGTGGAAGAAGTCGTGGTTATGGACGAGGCCGTCCTAATGAGCAAGGATGAGTTTCCAATAATAACAATGAAAGAGGAGAACATTCAACAAGAGGACGTGGAAGAGGGTACACAAACTTGAGGTACGATAAATCTCAAGTTAAGTGCTACAATTGTGACAAATTTGGGCATTATGCAAAATAATGTAGATTGCCCAAGAATAAAGTATATGAAAGAGCAAATTATATGGAAGAAAGGAAAGAAGAAGATGACACCCTACTACTAGCGTATAAAGATAATGAAAGGGAAGAAGATACAATTTGGTATCTCAATACTGGTACAAGCAATCATGTGTGGGAAAAGAAACATGTTCGTAGAGCTTGATGAATCAGTTGGTGGTAATGTATCCTTCGGAGATGAATCAAAGATTGAGGTAAAAGGCAAAGGTAACATTCTCATCTATTTGAAGAATGGAAAACATGAATTTATCTCAAATGTTTTCTTTGTGCCAAATATGAAGAGCAACATCCTAAGCTTAGGATAACTTTTGGCAAAAGAATATGATATTCATCTAAAAGATGGTATGCTCATCTTGAAAGATCATATTGGTTGCTTAATTGCTAAGGTGCATATGTCAAAAAATAGAATATTTTTACTTAATATTCAAAATGATGTTGTCAACTGTCTCAAAGCTTGTTACAAAGACATCACTTGGCTATGACATCTTCGATTTGGACATCTCAATTTCGAAGGACTAGAACTACTTTCAAAGAAAGAGATGGTGAGAGGACTACCTTGCATCAAACATCCTGATCAAGTATGTGAAGCATGTCTACATGGGAAGCAATTTAGAAGAGATTTTCCAAAGGAGTCAAGTTCAAGAGCTCAAAAGCCTTTTGAACTTATACATACAGATGTTTGCGGTCCGATAAAGCCAAGTTCACTTGGTAAGGGTAATTATTTCATTCTTTTTATAAATGATTTTTCTCGGAAAACTTGGGTATACTTCTTGAAGCAAAAATCGGAGGTTTTTGGCATATTCAAGAAATTTATGTTGGATCGAGACGCGCTAGAGGGGGGGGTGAATAGCGCTCGTGGCTATTTTGATCATATCGGAATCGTAAAACTATCAAAGTAAATATACGCAGCGGAAATAACGAATGCAATCACAGAGGGACACAAGAAGTTTTACTTCGTTCGGAGCCTAGGTCGACTCCTACTCGAAGGCCCGCGATCCTTGATCGCTTTCGGTGGGCAACACTTATAAGTACGAAAAAGAGTACAAGATTTACAATTAGTACAGTAATTAAAAACAAGTATACCGACGATAGAATCGTAATCTCGAAGCTCCTGGTCATCGTGGACTCGTAACAGCACTTCAGGGTCGTTGATTGAGCAGCACGCAGCACAAGGATCGCTTGGAAGTTGTTTTTCTTCAATGCTGCTCGAAGTCCCCTTATAAAGGGCATCCAAGGCGCCTTGAAGGCCTCTGAAGGCGCCTTCAAGGCTCCGAGTCCACCGTGCAAATGAGCGCTGACCAGTTTGCGCTTATCACCTTTGAGGGCGCCTTCAAGGGCCTTCAAGGCGCCTTCCAAGGCGCCTCCAGAGCCAGCTGAGGCGCCTTCAACCCTGTTTCGCGGCCAGGTCAGCTTTTGTACCCGAGGCGCCTCCAAGCTCCATGGAGGCGCCTCGGACACTGTTCATCCGAGACTTAAAGTTGCTCCTTTGCACCTGCAAGATACGTTAGTTCCAAACACAATCCTGCAACACAAAGTTAGCACAATACACATGATAAATAAAGTATAGACAGTCTCCGAACTGTCCGAGTCTGACTTCGGGTTTCCGTCCGGAAACCCTAGGTCGACCCGACGCCTACTGTTCCCTCTACGGGGAACGCGTCCTCACCTACTCCACTCAGGAGATTTTACCTGTTGCCAGTCGATCCTCCAGATCAACTGGACTTTTGTTCAGCACCCGACGCTTCCGGACTTTCTGCTGGACATCCGCTTCCCGGCCAATCCAGTCTTTCACCTGGTTCGCGACACCAGGACTTTCCACCTAGGGTTACCACCCCCTAGGACTTTTGCCTGAAGACATCGACCTACCAAGACTTTTTGCATAGGGTTACCACCCCCTATGACCTAGGGTTACCGCCCCCTAGGGTTTTCCTTTTGCCTAACCGCAGCTAGGACTTTCCTGAAATCCTCAAGTAGACTTGTTAGACTACCAAACATCTTAACTTTGAATTCTTTACCATTATCAAAACACGAGTTCGATCGTCGGATGCTTCCCGCACCAACAATCTCCCCCGTTTTGATTATGGCAACTCAAATTCAAAGTTAAGTAAACAAATGAATAGACATTTTTAACACAGGCAAATCTGCTAAGTATAGATGTCCAAAATAACTAAAGCAAATTTGCTTTATATGCTTTCCCTTAACTTTTGCTCCCCCTTAACTTTTTTTTTACATTTTTGCTTTTTGCTACTCTCCCCCTTTGCCATATATCAAAAATGGGTAATAATAAATGTTTGATTGAGTTGTACATGATTTTACTAAGGTTAACAGGTTAGCTAAGTTCAACAGGGTTTGAAAGTTAATGTCAATTGGAACTTAGTTTCAATAAAATTTTAAGACAAGGTTATTCATTTAAGTTCAGTTGGTCCTTAAGTCCAAGCACAAGACATGTTCAATAGATTGATTTATTAGGTATCAGAGCCATAAAGAGCAAAAACATTCTTTAAGAAGAAAATTGAGTATCCTTTACTAACTGTCTAACCTTTAGTTACTTGCTGATAGTCTACAGGACAATAGCTTTCACTAGGTTAGTCAAGTTAAGTTATTTTGGTCCAGATAGACATGACTAGAGCTGGAAAACTTAACTTGATTAATGTTTTATTGCATATTTAACGCCCAGACTCATATTGATGCACAGATATAAGCATTCTTGAGTCCAGGCTATACCTTATGCATCTCACGCCGTTCTATGTTTGTCAATCATAATCAAGGTAAACTTAGGTGCTTTGTGAGATGCTCTGGCTTAATTCTAGGGGAACATGATATCTAGGGGAAAAAACCTAGGCTAATTCCAAAATTTTGAAAAAAAAATCTAGGAACTTGGGAATTTTGAAAATTATTTTTCCTAGAATTTGAAAAAAATGATAAGTAAGTCCAGAAGTTTGAAGAAACTAGGAATTTGGAAATTTTGAAATTTTCATAGAATTTGAAAAAACAATAAGAGTTATTTTAAAAAATAGGAACACTACTCTACCCAACACATTCCTATTTGCCTTCTAAGTGCACTGAACTCAAGTTCAGGTAAGGGTTTTGTAAAGATGTCAGCTAGGTTTGATTTGGACTCAACGTGGTTGAGTGCAATTTCACCTTTAGCTACATGGTCTCTTACAAAGTGGTGTTTTACCTCTATGTGTTTAGTCCTAGAGTGGTGAATAGGATTCTTGGTGAGATTAATTGAGCTGATATTATCAATAAAGATTTATGTATTTTTATACTCTAGTTGATAGTCTTTTAACGTATGCATCATCCATAGTAGTTGAGATGCACATTCTCCTAGAGCTATATATTCAGCTTCTGTGGTGGAAAGAGCAACACAATGTTGCTTTCTGCTTGACCAACTTACTAGGCACTGACCTAGAATCTGGCAGCTACCACTTGTACTTTTTCTGTCTAGCTTGCACCCAGCATAGTCTGAGTCAGAATAACCGTTGATCCGGCGGTAAGAATGGGGGACCCATTTCCTGAAGGGTCTCAGCTTGAGGACCGATGAAGGGCTGACTAAGCGGTTAATGGCCACGTCGAGTAGCTGAGTAGGTCCGAGCGGAGCTAGAGATAACCCATCCAGGGGCTTGGGTTTCCGACGCCAAGGCAGGAGGATCGAAGGGCCGAGCGGGAGTCCACTCGGCTGGAACCGAAGGGCCGAGCGGGTCGTCCGTTCGGCCAAGATAAGGGCGAGGGTACAAAGGTGGCCGAGCGGCCTATGCGCTCGGCTCGGGATATGGGATATCAGCAGAAGCATGTCTGATGACTAGGCCGTACACAAGATCGCACGATGGAGGATCTTGTCGTCACATCATGGAAAGGTTGATACAGTAGCAGTATGGCCTCATGGACATCTTCCTGACAGATCCATATCTGGGCATGGCCCTTCTGACAGACCCATACCTGGGCATGGTCAAAGGCAGGTGGTCGCTTTGATTGGCGCGCCCAGGCTTCTTCCGGAGGTCTATATAAGGCCTCCATTTCTTCACCGGAGGTATGAAAAATCTTCATCTTGAGGCCACCTTCTTGTTATTTCTCGCCTGACTTGAGCGTCGGAGGGCCGTCGCCGGGACACCCCTCCCGGCTCGGTTTTGCTGCAGGTTCGCCGGAGCACTCGAGGATCCAGCAGGAAGCGCCGCATCCCCAGCGTTCGTTGACTCTTGGTTCGAACAGGAACAATTTGGCGCCGTCTGTGGGAACGCACCTGCATTCGAACAGGAACAATGGACGAGGCTGGACAACAACACACGGTGACGCTTTCAACGGAAGAACTCGATGCTCTAGTCGAGATGAGGGCCACCAAACTTATGGAGCAAAAACAAAAAGCATCAGCCGAACGGCCGGAGCAACAAGCAACATCTACGTCTGGTGGCCGAGCGGAAGCACCTCAAGCCACCGTCGCATTCCCTCGGGCCTTATTTCGCACCCCTGAAGCCGCACCAGCTCGAAGAGATAGAGGCTCTTCTTCAGACGAAATGCCAAGGCGGGATGACAGAAAAGGGAAAGCTCCCCGGGCGGACTCATCTCCCGAGCGGATCAATCACCAATTCTCGGAGGCTATTCTACGAGACCCTTTACCCAAGCACTACGTGCCTCCGACGATCGGCGAGTACAATGGAACAACGGACCCGGATGATCATCTGGGTAAGTTTGATAACACAGCTACACTCCATCAATATACAGATGGAGTAAAGTGCCGCGTCTTCCTTACAACTCTCTCGGGATCGGCTCAACGGTGGTTTCGGAGGTTGCCGGACGGGTCCATCACTAGCTTCAAGGACTTCCGAACGGCCTTCCTCCACCACTTCGCTAGCAGTCGGCGTTATCAGAAGACAAGTGTCAGCTTGTTTGCCATCAAGCAAGAGTCAAGAGAATCGCTTCGAGCCTACATGATTCAACCAAGTGGCGATGGATATCCCAACGGCCACATCGGAGACGATGATGAATGCCTTCACTCGGGGCCTTGTGGAGGGACGACTTCCGGTCGCTCATCCGAAAGCCGCCCCGAGATTATGATCATATGCTACATCGGGCCAACGAATACATAAACGTGGAAGAAGCACAAGCCGCGGAAAAACTCCACCGGCGGGCACCTATTCATGGCGGAAGCACCGCTCGTGACCACCTAGAGGACCGAGGCTCAAGCAATCCGATCCCCCCACGTCGCAAGAAGTAGGTGCAGCTCGGCTAAGCCAAAGAAGAGGTGGACCCTATGTTCTGCTCCTTCCACCGGAAATACGCACAACACAAGGGATTGTGAAGTCTTCCCTTCGTGGCCAATCCGTTCCCAGGAATGCCGCGATCTCCTCCCATCGACGGAGACAAAGGACCCATGAAGGCTGACCGGACCCGCGGCGACATCACGGACACCGATCGGCACGATCTCCGGGCAGAGAATCGCGGGCGTCGAGAACGGTCACGGCCATCGCTCGGGAAGAGGAAAGCAGAGCAATACTTCAGGCGAGATCAGCGTTATTCGGCGGGCCGGAGGAGACTCAATCGAGCGAAGGCGGGCGTCCCAGCTGCGGATCCAGCGGTCTGTAGCCAGAGCGGGCAAGTGGACCGAAATCACTTTGGACCGGAGACTTGGAAGGAGTAGAAGTGCCCCACTGACGGCCTCACTCATTAAAGCAGTAATAAAATTACACTATTCATCAATATTTGTTGACACGGGAGCTCGGTCAACATCATATTCAAGAAGGCGTTCGATCATCTGCAAATTAGGCGAGCTGCAGCCCATGACGACCCCGCTCTACGGGTTCACAAGCAACGAAGTATGGGCGGTCGGACAATCAGGTGGCCACCTCACTGAGAGGAGCCGCTCGGGAGGACCAGGACAATAAATTTCGTGGTGGTTGACTCTCCCTCGTCCTACAACGTCATTTTGGGACGACCAGCGAATTCCGAGCGGTCGTCTCAACCTTCCACCGGAAGATGAAGTTCCCGTCGAAGACAAGGTGGGAGAAGTACGGGAGACCGGTTAGCGGCTCGGCGATGCTACATCGAGATGGTCCGAGCAGAATCCAACTCCGCTCGGAAGGTGCCTCAATCGAGGTAAATACTATCACCGAAAAGCCACCCGCCTTAATTTACGAGGAAAAAGAAGAGGTGCAGATTCATCCGGACCGATCGGAGGCCACGACTTTGTTGCCTCGATCCGGAGGAGAAGCGAAGGAGGCGATCAATGCCTCCGACGAAACCATGATGTATTAAATCTGGTCGACACATGAATTGCACGGAATTTCGCCGAGCATAGCACAACATGAATTGCATGTCCGGACCTCGGTAGTGAAGCGAGAAAAAGGATTTCGGTCGGCGTAATGCCATCATCCGGGAGTAGAAACACGGAGAGGCCACATCTGAAGTCGGTTCAGTGGCTGGCTAACGTAGTATTAGTCTCCAAGCCGGGCGGCAAGTGGAGAGTCTGCATCGACTTTCGGGACTTAAACAAAGCATGCCCCAAGGACTTCTATCCTCTGCCCCGGATAGATCAGCTGGTGGATTCTACGGCCGGCTACGAATTAATTTGTATGCTTGACGCCTACCAAGGCTATCATCAAGTGCCGCTCGCCAAGGAAGATCAAGAAAAAGTAAGCTTCGTAACGGCCGACGGCACATATTGCTACAATGTAATGCCGTTCGGATTGAAGAATGCCGGGGCCACCTATCAACGCTTGATGAACAAGGTGTTCAAGGAGCAGATCGGGCGTAATCTGGAAGTCTATGTGGACGACATTCTTATCAAATCCGTCCGAGCGGCCGATCTCTTCAAGGACATGGAAGAAACCTTCCGAACGCTTCGAAAATATGAAGTCAAGCTAAATCCCCAAAAGTGCCTCTTCGGAGCAAAAGGAGGGCGTTTCTTGGGGTACATGGTGACCGAGCGGGGAATCGAAGCCAATTCCAACAAAGTGAAAGCTCTGCAAGACATGCCGCCTCCAAGAAATACAAGGGAAGTGCAGCGGTTGACCGGTCGGATAACTGCTTTGTCCAGATTCATCTCCAAAATCGCCGACCGGAGCCTTCCATTCTTCAAGATCCTGCGCAAGGCTACGAAGTTTCAGTGGGATGAAGAATGTGACCGAGCATTTGAAGAATTGAAAACATATCTAAATTCCTCCCTGCGCACAAAATGGGCAGTTGGCTCAGCATTGGTGCGACAAAATGATACTGAACAACAGCTGGCGTATTTTTTAAGTCATATATTGAAAGATGTTGAGTGCTGCTACACCTGTTTTGAGAAGTTGGCGTACAGGCTTGTCCTCGCCGCTTGGAGGTTACGCCCATACTTTTTGTCGCATCCAATAATTGTGTTGACTAACAGCACCTTGGGCCGGGTCTTTCTTAACCTCGAAGCATCTGACCAGCTAATCAAGTGGAACACGGAGTTAAGCGAATTTGACATCCAGTACCAGCCCCGATCGGCGATCAAGGCGCAAGCTTTGGCCTATTTTATAATGGAGATACAAAACGTCGAGTCGGAAATAACGTGGAAGATTTATGTGATGGATCGTCCACTCAACAAGATAGTGGCGTGGGCATACTTCTGATATCTCCACGCGAGGACCGAATGCAGATGTCTGTTCGACTAGACTACAGAGCCACGAACAACGAGACAAAGTACGAAGTGCTGATAGCCGGTCTGCAAGCAGCAAGGCATGTGGGAGCTAAGCGAGTCCTTATCCACTCAAACTCTCAATTGGCGGCGCAGCAACTCTTAGGAACTTTTGAAATAAATAATGTCAGGCTACGGTTATATGCAGAAGCATTCAAAAAATTGAAGGTGAGATTTCAAGAAGTTATTATTCAAAAGATCCCCGAGCGGAGAATCAATATACGGACTAACTGATAAAATTAGCAAGTGCCTTAACTCTAGCGATGTTAGATATGCCGATCGAGTAGGTGATGTTAGTAGCTTACATCGATAGGCCAACCAGAGCGGGAACTTCCAGTGACTGGAGAACGCCTTTGGTCGAGTTCCTCCGATCGGGAAATATCCCGGTCGAGAAGAAGGGCGGTCGGTTTACACTCATCGGAGATCAGCTTTACAAGAAAGCTTTCTCGCGCCCGTTGCTGAAATGTGTAAGCTCGGAGGACTCAGCTTACATCCTCCGGAAAGTACATCAAGGATCATGCGGAAGTCATTCGGGCGGGCGCTCATTGGTCAAGAAGATCCTCTTGGTCGGATACTTTTGGCCACAGACGCCGCTCGGACAGTATCTACCTGCCTTTCATGCCAGAAGTATCACAACTTCTCCCACCGACCGGCCGAAGAAATGAAGGCGTCAAGTGTTTCATGCCCGTTCGACCAATGGGGAATGGATATTGTCGGTCCGTTTCCGATGGCGTCCGGACAGAGGAAATTTTTACTAGTGGCGGTCGACTATTTCTCCAAATGGGTGGAGGCCGAGCCGCTGGCAAAGATCACTGAACAGATGGTTAAAAAATTCATCTGGCGACACATCATTTGTCATTTCGGCATCCCTCGTCGACTAGTGTCCGACAACGGGCGGCAGTTCACAGGGAAGATGTTAGAGGATTGGTGCAAGAGCTACGGCATCGAGCAACATTTCACATCCGTGGCCTATCCTCAGAGCAACGGTCAAGCTGAAGTGGCCAACCGGGAAATTCTCCGTATTCTGCGCGCTCGGCTCGACCACTTGGGAGGAAGTTGGCCGGATGAAGTGCCGAACGTTTTATGGGTCATCCGAACAACTCCTAAGGAAGGAACGGGTGTTACACCTTTTCATCTGGTGTACGGCGGTGAAGCGGTCAATCCAGTTGAGGTCGGCGTTGAATCCATCCGGGACCAGTGTTATGATGAAGGCAACGCCGAGCGAAGGAATATGGAGCTGGATTTGGTCGATGAAGAGCGTGCCAAGGCATCCGTTCGGCTGATGGCGTACCGTCAACGGATGAAGCAAAACTACAACCGGCGCGTCATCCCCCGATCATTCCAGGTCGGCGACCTTGTCTGGAAGAAAGTCAAGCCGGTCGGCGACGTCGGCAAGCTTGAAGCTCCGTGGGCAGGTCCCTTCAAAATCGTCGAAAAGCTCCGCTCGGGCGCGTATTATTTGGAGGATGAGGACGGTCGGCAGTTAGATAGGCCATGGAGCGCGAACCACCTCCAGCCTTACCGGGCGGGATGAAAGGTGTACCACTGTAAATCGTCCTGTGTACTTTTTTCGGCTAATATTGGAAATGCAGAAATGAAGAATCAAGAGAACAAATATAAGGCATTGGCAAGAAACGAAGGCCCCGCGCCGTTTAGCCGGAGGTAAATGGGTCGAGCCAAGCGCTCGAGGATCGAAGACCCAGTACCTTCCGGACGGAGATAAATTATCCGAGCCAAAATGCTCGAAGCAGACCCTGAGCCGTTCGGCCAGGAGTACGTTCTCCAAGCTAGGTAAAAGGGGCATATGGATTATCCGAGCCAAGCACCCGAATAGTGAAAGCCTCCCAGCCGATCAGATTCGCAAGCGAATGACCCGTGCTGTTCGGCCGGGCTTAAATATTGTTCAAGCGCGGGATATAAAGGCCAAGGTCGCTCGACCTGGTAAGGAGTTAGCCTCGAAGGCCGTCTAGCCCAGACGTTAAACCGTAGAGCCGCGCCGACCGGCTATAAAAATCGAGCGGATAAGCTATAAAAACTGAGCGGAAAACCGACGAGCTCCGTCGTTAAACATCGAGAGCCGCGCCGATCGGCTATAAACATCCGCGCCGAGCTCATGATCGTTCACAAGTACCAGATTGATTAATGTCGGTCGGCCGACGGTTTGCCAATACTTCGCGTGCACTGAATGCAAACAGAAACCCGGGGAGCCCAACAGATTATACGAATAAGCAGCAACGCATTAAAAAGGGGGAATGAAAGGCAAACAAAAAATACAAGGAACATAAGGGGGCCGAACGGCACGTACAATAAAGTTTTTTGCATCCGCCGAGCGGATGAAATACAAAAAGCACTTGAAAGAACTCGCCTCACTCCGGGACTTCAAAATTAAAAAAGACGTCCGGGATGTCATCAATCATGGCCGCCAGGTCGGAGGCGGGAATATGCATTCCCTCGGGAAGGTGGCCACCCTTCTTCAGGTACGCCATGGTTACCCTGACCGCTTCGGCGAAAGTAGAAGAGACGTTGTCGCCGAATTTTGCGCCGAATCGCTCCGAATGGAGATATTCTTGGCGCGCTGCTACTAAGCGACTCGGCTCTCCCTCCTTATACCTTTTAAGCACCGCCCGGGAGGCAATTAGGGAATCTTGGACTGCCTTCAAGTCCATCTCAGCTTTTGTGCGTTCGGCCGAACGGATCTCCCGCTCGGCATTCAGCTCGGCCTCTAGCTTCTTAGATTGCTGATCTAGGGCCCGGACTTCAACTTTCATTTTATCCAGATCAGCAATCGCCCGCCTCTTCCGGCCACTGGCTCGCTTCACGTCCCCGTCCCGCTTCTTCACCAAGTCTTCGAGTCGGGCCACCTCTGCAGCCAGATCAGCAGCCTTCTTTTGTTCGGCCTCGTGGGTTTGTTTCTCCCGCTCGGCCGATGGACCCCCTGATACTTGGAGTTTTTCCAGGAGATCCTCCAGCTCGGCCAGCCGGTGGCTGGTGGCAATTTGCTCAGCCCAACGCTGTAAGGAAATAATAAAATCAGGAATCAAACAATAGCATGGCACATGAAGAAAGATGAATTTACCTGTGTGGCCTGCTGCATGTTGTTATCGCCGAGCTGCATGGGCGTCATGAGGGCCACCTGAATCTGGGCGTCCTCGAAGAGCTTGGCAAGCGGACCAGTCAGGGTTATTTCGTGAACGGGGCTCGAAGGCCGATCGGCGGACAGTAAATATTCCTCCGATGGGAATCGGAGGGTAGTCTTGATGGAAGGGTGGCCGACCGGCGCTTCTTGATCGCGGCCGCCTGATGTGAGGACTCCCCTATGGTGGACGTCTCGCCCAACCGACGTAAGCGGTGACGAGTCCGGGGAGAAGAGCCGGAGGCGCCATAAGGGTCCCGATCTGTGATGGCGTGCGGCGGGCGGTTACGCCGATCGGCGCCTGTGGTCCCTCTTGTGGCGGCGGAAGGTTCGAGTCTCTTCGACGTTTCCGCCGAACTTCCGATGGTGGATCCTCGACATGGGAAACGCCCAGCTCGGCGGGAGCCGAGGAAACAAGATCGATTTCCGCCTCAACCGCCGCAGAAGCGGATGAGGCAGCTTCTGTTTCAGGGGCGGAATGAGCCCCTCCTTCTCTTGGTGGCCGCTTCAATTTCCACGGCCTTCAACTTCAGATGAGCGGTAGCCTTGGAGCGCCACATGACTTCAGCTGCGATAAAAGAAATTAAAATCAATTAGACAAAAAAGACTAAGAGAGTAAAGAATCCTTACTCATGCGGAAGGGAGATTTGCCCGAAGCAACTGGTCAATCTTGTATCGCTGACCAGACAACCAGTTCGCCGCATGAAGATATGCCGGGTTGCTTCTGAATTTGCCGAGATCCGGCTGGGTCGGCACGGCGGTTTGCCATTTGGTTCGAAATGCTGGCCGCTCGGGAAGTCGGATGTAGAAGAAAAATTCTTTCCAGTGCTTGTTGGAGGTCGGCATATTGTCAAAAAATTTAAAGCCTATTCTATTTTGGAAAATAAAAGTCCCCAGCTCGGATTGTTTAGGGTAGAAAAAGAAGTGGAATATTTTGGGGTCAAGAGGGATACTGTGCAGCTTAAAGAGGACGACCACCCCGCTCAGCAGTCTAAAGGAATTCGGCACAAGTTGGCCGAGCGGGATGCGGAAATAATTACAAACCTCCAAAATGAATGGATGGGTAGGAAATCTAATGCCGCCCTGGAATTGGTCTAAAAATAAACAAACGGTGCCGATCGGCGGGTCATGGGGCCGGTCAGACGGGTCGGCTACAACTATTTCATAGTTATCGGGAATCTTATATGTCCGAACAAGGCGCCGAGCGCCCTCCTCATCAAATCAGCTCTCCATAGTCAGGTACCAAGGGCCATGAACTCCAACAGCGGGTTCAGAGGAGCTTGCCATCTCGAAGGAGCAAAAAGACAACGAGAAATCGAAGGAATGGGAACAAAGGAGGCAGAACAAGTTGGGAAGGCCTTGTAAGGGAAGGGAGAAGCTTACTGAGGGAAGGTAGACAGAAAGGATCACCAAAGAGCCGAAGACCACCAGGAGGCGAGAGCTGGGACGGCCGGAATGATGCAGCAGCAGCAGCGGGCACCTTCGACGGAGAATACGCGATGAAACAGAGAATGCGGCGTAAAAGGCGAAGACGAGGGCTTTATACGAACGAGGCTGGTCGGCCTCGTCCGTCGGATGCAGGTCACGGAAGACGAAGTCATCATCTAGCCGTCCATTTCAAAATGACCAGCGTCCCATCGTACGGATCATCATCGCCACGCAAGAAGAGCCACGTGGCGCTCTGTCGCTAGGCACAATTAATGCGCCCATACCGCGCATGCTTCGACTTAATGGAGAGGATTTGCGTGATTTTCGAGAAGATCTAGACAAGCAAACATCCATGTTGAGCGACAAAACAACCGAAATGAAGAGCCGAACGGCTGAATTTGACAGAAGGGCCGAACGGCCCTAGGGATATTATAAGCTACGGAAAGGCAGCGACCGCCCGCTCGGACACATATAGTCCAGTCAGTCGGATTCACTGTCTCCTTCGACTAGACTTGAAGGGAAGACAAGTGATCCGGCGGTAAGAATGGGGGACCCATTTCCTGAAGGGTCTCAGCTTGAGGACCGATGAAGGGCTGACTAAGCGGTTAATGGCCACGTCGAGTAGCTGAGTAGGTCCGAGCGGAGCTAGAGATAACCCATCCAGGGGCTTGGGTTTCCGACGCCAAGGCAGGAGGATCGAAGGGCCGAGCGGGAGTCCACTCGGCTGGAACCGAAGGGCCGAGCGGGTCGTCCGTTCGGCCAAGATAAGGGCGAGGGTACAAAGGTGGCCGAGCGGCCTATGCGCTCGGCTCGGGATATGGGATATCAACAGAAGCATGTCTGATGACTAGGCCGTACACAAGATCGCACGATGGAGGATCTTGCCGTCACATCATGGAAAGGTTGATACAGTAGCAGTATGACCTCATGGACATCTTCCTGACAGATCCATATCTGGGCATGGCCCTTCTGACAGACCCATACCTGGGCATGGTCAAAGGCAGGTGGTCACTTTGATTGGCGCGCCCAGGCTTCTTCCGGAGGTCTATATAAGGCCTCCATTTCTTCACCGGAGGTATGAAAAATCTTCATCTTGAGGCCACCTTCTTGTTATTTCTCGCCTGACTTGAGCGTCGGAGGGCCGTCGCCGGGACACCCCTCCCGGCTCGGTTTTGCTGCAGGTTCGCCGGAGCACTCGAGGATCCAGCAAGAAGCGCCGCATCCCCAGCGTTCGTTGACTCTTGGTTCGAACAGGTTCAACCGTAAAGGTCAAAGATGCAAGTTCTTGGATACCAAAGTCCTACATTTAGAGTTCCTTTAATATACCTAAGTATTCTTTTGACATAAGATAGGTGTGACTCTTTTGCACATGATTGGTATCTTGCGCACATACCTACTGCAAACAATATGTCGGGTCGACTTGCAGTTAGGTAGAGTAAGCTACCTATGGCACTTCTATAGTATTTTGAGTCAACTGATTTTCCTTCAGGGTCAGAGTCAATGTTTATGTTGGTTGCCATTGGAGTATTTATAATTTTTGAATTTTCCATACAGAATTTTTTAATTAACTCTTTAGCATATTTAGTTTGATAAATGTAGATTCCATCTTTAGTTTGTTTAATTTGTAACCCTAAGAAGAAATTAAGTTCTCCAACCATACTCATTTCAAATTCACTTTCCATTAATTTGACGAATTCTTTTAAGAATTTTGAATTGGTTGAACCAAAGATTATGTCGTCAACATAGATTTGGGCTATAAAGATATCTTTTCCTATAGTTTTCACGAACAAAGTAGGATCGATTTGTCCTTGGTTAAATTCTTTGGATATTAAGTAATTAGATAATCTTTCATACCATGCTCTAGGGGCCTGTTTTAGTCCATATAGTGCCTTTTTAAATTTAAATACGTGATTAGGGTAGTCTATGTCTTCAAACCCTGGAGGTTGGCTTACGTAGACCTCTTCCTTGATAAAACCATTTAAAAAGGCTGACTTAACGTCCATTTGGTACAATTTGAATCTTTTATTGGCTGCATAGGCTAATAACATCCTAATGGACTCGAGTCTAGCTACTGGAGCATAAGTTTCATCATAGTCTAAGCCTTCGACTTGACTAAACCCTTTGGCTACTAACCTTGCTTTGTTTCTTACTATATCACTGTGATCATCCAACTTGTTCCTAAAAACCATTTAGTGTCTATTATTGATTTATCTATGGGTTTAGGTACAAGGTCCCAGACTTGGTTTCTCTTAAATTGGGTTAATTCTTCCTGCATTGCAATGATCCAGTCTGGATCAAGCAGGGCTTCTTCTATAGTTTTAGGTTCAATTTTAGAAATTAGAGCAATCTGACTAAGGTTTCTATAGGACGATCTAGTTTTGACTCCTAGGTTTGGGTCACCCAAAATTTGGTCAGGTGGGTGAGAGGTGCTTATTCTAGTTGGTCTTATTTGTGAGTCAGAAACTGGTTCTTCTAACTCATTAAGATTAGGTTGGATTTCATCATCGTCTGCTGCTCTTGGATTAGTGTCAATATTTTCATTTATATTAGGTAGATTGTTTTCTTCATCAAATATTACATTAGTTGTTTCTTCAACTTTCAAAGTATTTTGATTAAATACTCTAAAGGCTCTACTGGTTGAGGAGTATCCTAAGAATATTCCTTTGTTAGATTTGGGTGTAAATTTTCCTAAGTAATCTTTAGTATTTAAAATGTGAACTTTACACCCAAATACTTTTAGATAGTTTAAATTGGAATTTTATTATAGTAGAGTTCATATGCTGTTTTATTGTAAAATTTATTAATTAAAATTCTGTTTTGAATGTAATTTGCAGTATTTATCGCTTCAGCCCAAAATTGATAATTTAAGTGATATTCATTTAACATAGTTCTAGCTGCTTCTTGTAAAGTTCTATTTTTACGTTCCACTAGTCCATTTTGTTGGAGGGTTCTAGGACATGAAAATTCATGTTGGTATCCATTTATTTTACAAAATTGGGTGAACTTATGATTTTCAAATTGCCCTCCGTGATCACTTCTTATTCTTTTAATTTTAGTATCTTTTTCATTTTCCGTTAAGTTGCAAAAATTACTAAATATTTCATAAGTTTCATCTTTTGTTTTTAGAAAGTTTACCCAAGTGTACCTAGAGTAGTCATCAATTATTACTAGGCAATATTGGTTCTTGTTTAGTGATTTGGCTCCATGTGAATCAAATAGATCAAGGTGAAGGAGCTCAAGTATGGTGTTGGATCTTTCTAGGTTAGTTGACCTGTGGGTTGACTTGGTTTGTTTTCCTTTTTGACATGCATCACAGATTGAATTTTCAATAAATTTTAATTTGGGCAAACCCCTAACTAGACCATTTTGACTCATTTTTGAAATAAGTCTTGTGTGTGTGTGACCCAGCCTTCTGTGCTACAGTTGGGTTTCCTCTTGCTGTGTCAGGAGACACTTCATTGAGGATATTGATAAATCAATTGCGTAGATGTTATTTTTTCTAAGTCCCTTAAGTTTAATTTCTGGATTTTCAATATTTTTAACTAGACATCCAGATTTATCGAAATTAACTATGTATCCGCTGTCACACAATTGACTTATACTTAGTAAATTAAAGTTAAAATTTTCAACCAATAAAACATTTCGAATAATGAAATCAGAACTAAGTTCAATATTACCTATTCCGATTACTTTAAGTTTACCGTTGTTGCTGAATGCAACTGATCCTAGACCTTGTACTTGAGTTTGGTAAACTTCAACTTATCTCCAGTCATATGTCTGGAGCATCCACTATCCAACATCCATTGATCTAATTCCTACACATGAAGTAGTTGAATTGGTTTCTTTTTAATGGATAGCGTGATTGAAGCAGACACTATGTTTATTGTCTCCTTAAATTTTCTATTCTATTGTATTCAAGATAATTTAGCAAACACTTATGTTTATTGAGTTCAAGAATAATTTTGAGATTTACGTTTTTAAAGTAATTTTGAAATTTGAAATTAATTTTGAAAAGAATTTTAAATAATTAATTTTGAAATTGATTTTGAAAAGATTTTTAAATAATTTTAAAATTGATTTTGAAAAGATTAATTTTGAAAAGATTTTTAAATAATTTTGAAATTAATTTTGAAAAGATTTTTAAATAATTTTGAAATTGATTTTGAAAAGATTAATTTTGAAAAGATTTTTAAATAATTTTGAAATTGATTTTGAAAAGATTAATTTTGAAAGATTTTTAAATAATTAATTTTGATTTTGAAAAGATTTTTAAATAATTTTGAAATTGATTTTGAAAAGATTTTTAAATAATTTTGAAATTGATTTTGAAAAGATTAATTTTGAAAGATTTTTAAATAATTAATTTTGATTTTGAAAAGATTTTTAAATAATTTTGAAATTGATTTTGAAAAGATTAATTTTGAAAGATTTTTAAATAATTAATTTTGATTTTGAAAAGATTTTTATATAATTAATTTCTTAGTCATCTCACCCGATCTAAATTGTCAATCAGGGAATCCTATAATTGATGTGAGATGATTTATTGTTGAATTCAAGGGTCTGGTTTAACTTTGTGTTAGATTCAGGTTTAGCTTTGGGTTCAACAAGTAAGCATTCTTTGGATAAACTTCTGGGCTATGGTGAGTCACAAGGAGCTCATTAAAGTAACCATGCCTTCGAGGTTTTCCAAATAGTCCTACCTATTGAACTTAATACTAAAACTTGGTCTAACTAGTTAGGATCCATTTAAGGGTAGCTTCGGTCAGTTCCACTTGGCCAAATGCACCAGGTCGAAGCCATATCTTCCTAGACATGCGATGCCCAAGCTTCCCTAACGTACTATCATCCAAAAACTTCACCAGTACTGTGGTTCAAGTTAAACTTATCCCGTTTTAATCTAACCTTAATTACCCTGCCGGGTAATCTATTCTTGTTATACTCATTCCGGGTAAATTAGGTTCAGTTACCCTGTCGGGTAGTTCAGTTGGAGGTGCCAGCTAGTTTGGATCCTCCATCTACTTTTCATTTTCATAATTTCGATTTGTTGAATTTTGAATTTGTAATTTAATTTTGAATTTAATTTAATTTTGAATTTTAAATTTTGATTTTTAATTTTGAATTTGTAATTTAATTTTGAATTTAATTTAATTTTGAATTTTAAATTTTGATTTTTAAATTTTAATTTTTAATTTAATTTTGAATTTTAAATTTTAAATTTGATTTTTAATTTTAGATTTTTAATTTAATTTCGAATTTTGAATTAAGATCGTTTTCATTTTAGCTTTCCCTGGATCACGGCCTCGATATGATCTGTCGAGGTAGTATATTTGATCCTTCGGAACCCAGTATTGGCCAAGTCCAATTTGATTTATCAATTTGGATTTGGGGACCCATGCTTGGACTGATTTACTACTTTGTTTGTTTATTAAGGATAAATAAGATTTATATTTCTTTTTACTTTTATATCCTAACTCAGTTCTATTGTAGACGGCTCTTTGTGTCCCAAGAATTAGATCCAAATTCTTGGAGCCCAGAGAGAACTTTTCTAAAGTAATTTTTAAATCATTTAACTGATTTTTCATATTTGAATTTTCTTTCTCAAGTTGTTGTACTTGAGTTGAATCTTCAGTTAAAGATTTTGAGTTAGTTACTCCTTTAAGAATGGTTACTTCTTTTAAAAGTGACTTAATTTTCAAATTTGACTTGGCTAATTTGCGAAGTAAATAATTGACTAAATTATTAAGACTAGGAATACTTACAGCGAAGTCTGGCCCTTCGGAAACGGATGCGGATCCGTGGCTTTGCTCGGAGTCGGCTTCTGACTCGCTCTCGGATTCGCTGATCTAGTCCCGGGCCATCAATGCGAGTAAACTCGTTTGGTCGAGTTCGTCGTCTTCGTCCTCCGAAGAGGATTCGTCCCAGGTTGCCTTTAGGACTTTCCTTCTTCTTTGCTTCTTGGCTTCCTTTTGATTGGGGCAGTTGGCTTTTATATGCCCCTTTTGGTTGCACCCGTAGCAAGTAACTTCGAACTTTGTCTTTGAGTTCTGTTGAGCCTCCTTGGATTGAACTGCCTTCTTCAGATCTTTCTTATTGAAGCCCTTCTTCTTCTTGTAGAGTTTCTTTACAAGATTCACAAATTCGCTGGCCAGTTCATCTTCTGAATCTTCTGAATCGGGTTCGTCTTCTGATTCCGATTCAACTTTTCGCCGTCCTCTTGATTCCCGTGTTCGACTCGTTCCTGCAACCAAAGCAATCCCTTTATCGGATGGCTGTGCATTAGTTTATTCATGGAGTTCGAATTCACTAAATAATTCGTCTAATTTTAAGGAGGACAAATCCTTAGAGACTTTATAGGCATCTACCATTGATGCCCATAGTGTACTCCTAGGGAATGAGTTAAGGGCATACCTTATTATATCACTGTTTTCTACTTTCTGCCCGATTCCATGTAGAGAATTCAGGATATCTTGAATTCGGGCGTGCAAAGAGCTTGTCGTCTCGCCTTCCTGCATTTTCAAATTGTATAGTTTATTTAGTAACAAATCACGCTTACTTACCTTGGTTTCCGAGGTGCCCTCGTGTAGTTCGATCAGTTTCTCCCATAGTTCCTTTGCGGAGGAGAATGGACCGACTCTGTTGAGCTCTTCTTTGGTCAGACCGCACTGGATGGTGCAGGTAGCTTTGGCGTCGGCTTCCACCTTTTTGATAAATGTGGGCTCCCAGTTCTCACAGGATGTAGGCTTACCGTCTGTACCAGTTGGTAGTTGCAGTCTTGTTTTGACGATCATCCAGGTGTCGAACTGGATCTTTAGATAAATTTCCATTCGCCCCTTCCAATATCCGAAGTCTTCTCCGAAAAATAATGGGGGACGAACGGTGCTAAATCCTTCTTGTTGGGCCATTTAGATCTACAAAAAAAAACAGAAACAACAAGATCTATTCCAAGACTAAGTCTTGGATTAGTAGTGCGGGAGGAAGGAAAAAATAACAGGCTCAAGTGGTATTGACCAACTTTGAGAAAAAAATCGATTCGTAAAAAAAAATTAGAATATAGCTATGAGGCTAAATTCTAATCGACTCCGAACAAAATCATGAAAAAAAAAATTGTCTCGAATAGTGGTTGCACTGATTCAAGACGACCCCGCTCTGATACCAATTGTTGGATCGAGACGCGCTAGAGGGGGGGTGAATAGCGCTCGTGGCTATTTTGATCGTATCGGAATCGTAAAACTATCAAAGTAAATATACGCAGCGGAAATAACGAATGCAATCACAGAGGGACACAAGAAGTTTTACTTCGTTCGGAGCCTAGGTCGACTCCTACTCGAAGGCCCGCGATCCTTGATCGCTTTCGGTGGGCAACACTTATAAGTACGAAAAAGAGTACAAGATTTACAATTAGTACAGTAATTAAAAACAAGTATACCGACGACAGAATCGTAATCTCGAAGCTCCTGGTCGTCGTGGACTCGTAACAGCACTTCAGGGTCGTTGATTGAGCAGCACGCAGCACAAGGATCGCTTGGAAGTTGTTTTTCTTCAATGCTGCAAGTCCCTTATAAAGGGCATCCAAGGCGCCTTGAGACTCCGAGTCCACCGTGCGGATGAGCGACCAGTTTGTGCTTATCACCTTTGAGGCGCCTTCAGGGCCTTGGCGCCTCGAGCCGGTGGCGCCTTGACCTATTCGCGGCCGGTCGGCTTTTGTGCAGGCGCCTCAAGCTCCATGGAGGCGCCTCGGAACTGCTCATCCGAGGCTTAAAGTTACTCCTTTGCACCTGCAAGATACGTTAGTTCCAAACACAATCTGCAACACAAAGTTAGCACAATACACATGATAAATAAAGTATAGGCAGGTCTCGGCGTCAAGTCGACGGGTTTCCGTCCGGAAACCCTAGGTCGACCCGACGCCTACTGTTCCCTCTACGGGGAACGCGTCCTCACCTACTCCACTCAGGAGATTTTACCTGTTGCCAGTCGATCCTCCAGATCGACTGGACTTTTGCTCAGCACCCGACATTTCCGGACTTTCTGCTGGACATCCGCTTCCCGGCCAATCCAGTCTTTCACCTGGTTCACGACACCAGGACTTTCCACCTAGGGTTACCACCCCCTAGGACTTTTGCCTGAAGACATCGACCTACCAAGACTTTCTGCATAGGGTTACCACCCCCTATGACTTAGGGTTACCGCCCCCTAGGGTTTTCCCTTTGCCTAACCGCAGCTAGGACTTTTCTGAAATCCTCAAGTAGACTTGTTAGACTACCAAACATCTTAACTTTGAATTCTTTGCCATTATCAAAACACGAGTTCGGTCGTCGGATGCTTCCCGCACCAACAATTTAAAGCTACCATAGAAAAGGAGAGCGGTCTCGAGGTCAAAGCTATGCGTTCTAATCGAGGAGGAGAATGTAAGGTTTTCGAGTCGCAAAAAATCACTTTTTCGTGTTGCGAAAACTCCGAAAAATTTACCACCGGATCTGTGCGAAATTAATAAAATAAACTTGTACATGTTTTTCTACTCAAGATCTACTTTAGATCTAAATGATAAAGAAGTTACCCTTGACGCGATGTCCTCGCAAATCCCGTTCGTCCAAGGTCCTTCGGATCTCGAGTGTGTTCAAGCGTACACACCTCTAGTAGTATCCACACAAACAAGAAGTGTTCTCTAACATTCAAAGATGGAGAAGAGAGCACCACAAGTGTGCTAGCACTCCCTTGGGCTCTCGGGTGGGATTGGAAGAAAGGTAGGAGAAAAGAGAAAAATATAATCTCAAACGCTCCTCTTATTTTTCTACGTGACTATCACTCTACCTTTCATCTTAGATAAACTCACTAACCTCTTTTTCTTTCTTGGAGCTCTCGGCCAAGAGGGGAGAGGAAGCAAGGAAGAAGTGAGGGAGATGATACAAAAATGAATCAATCAATTCAATGCCTATGAATCTTCCATTCATATGGCCGACCACACTAGGAATGCAATTAATTGCATTCAATGAATCTCAATGCATTCATTTGGGCGGCCGATGAATCTTCTATTCATATGACCAGCCACACTAGGAATGCAATTAATTGCATTCAATGAATCTTAATGCAATCATTTGGGCGGCCAATGAATCTTCCATTCATATGGTCGGTCACACTAGGAATCTTGCTCTCCCTTGATGATTTAGCAAGGATGTGTTGGCTAGCCATGCCATGTAGGATAAGTTATCCTTCATGAGGTGACATCAAGTCAAACTTGATATTTCCATTTCCATATGATCAAGTCAAACTTGATTACTCATCTTCCTTGGTGAGTTAAATCAAACCTAATTGAGTCTAACTCAATAAGCCTAAATTAGATTACTCTTAATCTAATTTTTGATTCATTACATGAACCTAATCCAATTGGTTCATCATATGAACCTAATCTCCATTCACTTGTTCTTTGTGTGTGACCTAATAGGTTATTGCAACGTTGGCAATGTTTCTAAATCTTATTTAGAAACATAAGCAATGAGCGGCATCTAGCAATACATCATTGCTACCAAAGTTGCAAGAATGTTGAGATCCAACATTACCTTCGTGACTACTAATTGTTACTCTCACAATATGTGACAATGTCCTTCTATCCAAGACATCTAGATTGATCAATGTGAGGCATAGACCGTGTCATCCTCTAATCAATCTAAATCTTGAACTCCAAGTAGACTGACTCTAATCAAATGAGCTCAGCATCTCATATTGACTCATTTGGGCATGGTCATGCACTTAGTGGTCTCACTCTATCAAGAATAATCGATGTCTCTCCCGTCATATAGGAAAGATAGATCCCATCTACATCACTCACATTCCTCTGCATAATTTGTTACATACCGAGTAATTGCCTTTATAGTCCACCCAGTTACGGGTGACATTTGACGAAGCCAAAGTATGTAACTCCTTATGTCGGGAACCATGGTGACTTTAGGTCCAAGGACTAATAGTCATACTAATAGCCACATGAGAAAGTATATGACACTCATATAATGATCCATGATACCTTCTCATGGCGGGTCATTCAGTATACATTCTCCAACGCATACTCATGTATCAACTTGATATCTCTATATCCATGACTTGTGAGATCAAGTCATCGAGTTGACCTACATGCTAGACTTATCGCATTAACATCGTCCCTGAATGTTAATACTTGACTAGGAATGATTAAGAGTAGTGTTCCCTATATCATCTCACTATCGATTCAACCAATCGATTGATATAGGTAAGAACGTTCCACTCAAGGACGCAATTATGCTTAATTATTTGACACCAATACAAGTAAGTATCATAACCATAAACAAATTCATTTATATACATAGAAATATGATACAACGAGTCCATACAACAATCATCAAATGATTGGCTCTAGGGCTTTAACTAACAGAGAATTTACCTCAAAGGAGTTTCAAGAATTTTGTGAAGCCAAAGGAATACGACGACCCTTGACAGTTCCAAGATCCCCTCAACAAAATGGAGTGACAGAAAGAAAGAATCGAACCATCCTTGACATGACAAGGAGCATTCTCAAAAGCAAGAGACTACCAAAGGAACTTTGGGTAGAAGCAGTTGCATGTGCAGTATACTTATCCAACCGATCACCAACAAGGAGTGTGTGGGACAAGACACCACAAGATGCGTGGAGTGGAAGGAAGCCTGGGATTTCTCATCTAAAAGTTGTTGGAAGTATAGCCCACGTTCATGTGCCTGATGAAGCAAGAAGCAAACTGGATGATAAAAGTAAGAAATTTATTTTTATTGTCTATGATACTAACTCAAAAGGGTATAAGCTTGTAACACCTACGAATTTCTTAAGCTAAGTATGTGAAGATTTTCTCTTAGAATAAAAAGAAAAGATAGGGCCAAAAATATATATAAAAAAAAAGGAATTGGTCAAGGATTGAACCTTGAACCTCTTTAAGCTAAGGATTATTGATTGACCACTAGGCCATCATAAATTATTGTTGAATAGAGAATGGAAATTGTAGATA
Organism: Zingiber officinale; assembly: GCF_018446385.1. NCBI lineage: Eukaryota > Viridiplantae > Streptophyta > Magnoliopsida > Zingiberales > Zingiberaceae > Zingiber > Zingiber officinale. Next base: position 112,585,511 of record NC_055997.1, read on the forward strand.
AATGTAAAAATATGATTAAGAGAAGGAAGCAAGAAAACATCAAGTAGCTTTCTTCCTCCTTCTCATGATTAAGAAGAAAACTAGCAAAAGACAAGTTGTCTTTTCCTTCCTCATTCTCTTCCATTTTCGTGGAGATGCATGAGGGAATGAGATGAGAGGAATTAAGGGGATGAATGGGGACACCTTGCCTCATTAAGGATAATTAGGAAGGAGTTAATGAGAAAGGGAAGGCAAAAATTTATCTTTGCTTCTTCCTCCCACTTAGCATAAGAGAGAAAAAAGGAAAGAGATTTTATTTTCTTCTTCCTTTCCTCACCATTGCCGAACCTAGAGCCTCCCCTCTTCCAAATTTCCGAAACCCAATCTTAGTTTTCTTCCTAAGGAAAACTAAACCTCAAGAAGAAAGCCTCAAGACCTACTTCTTACAAGCAAGAGAAGCGAAGGAAATACTAGAAGGAGGAGCTTCTTCTTCTTCTTCTCAAGGGTATCTTTATCTTAAGAAAAGACCAAGCAAGAGGATGTAAGTATCCCCTCACCTGTGGTACAAGTTGTTATGTGGTTTTTCTTCAAGTATAGATGGCTTAAAAACCTAGGGTTTCCCTTGAAACTTTCGGCCATGATGAGTTGTAAGACTTATGAAAGCTTAAAACCAAAACCAACATACTTAGGGTTTCTCTCATGATATGGTATGAATAATTCCTTGATATTTCATGATTGTTTGTTGCTTAGAACTAAGTGAATCCTCACCTTAGGGTTTGGCCATGAAGAGATTAAAAACCCTAGGAAAGCTCAACCTCGAAACTAACATGCTTATGATCTTTCTCATGATATGTTATGAATGTTTCTTTGAGGTTTCATGTTTGTATGTTGTTTGGAACTAGGAGAACCTTACCTTAAGAGTTTCGGCCATGAAAGGAATAAGAACCCTAGAGAAGCTTAAAACTCAAACTAACATGCTTATGATCTTTCTTATGATATGTTATGAATGTTTCTTTGAGGTTTCATGTTTGTATGTTGTTTGGAACTAGGAGAACCTTACCTTAAGAGTTTCGGCCATGAAAGGAGTAAGAACCCTAGAGAAGCTTAAAACTCAAACTAACATGCTTATGATCTTTCTCATGATATGTTATGAATGTTTCCTTGATGTTGCATGCTTGTATGTTGTTTGGAACTAGGTGAACCTTACCCTAGGATTTCGGCCATGAAAGGATTAAAAACCCTAATGAGGCTCAAACACAAATCTAACTTGCTTATGATCTTCCTCATGATATGGTATGAAGATAACTTAATGTACTTAAGATTTCATGTTGTTTAGAACTAGGTTTCCACCTTGAGAACTTTCGGTCAAGATAGATTTTAGGGCTTAGGCAAGCTTAAACTCAACTCTAACATGCTCATGTTTTTTTCCCCATGATATAATATGGAATTAACATGATATTCTTATGCTTGTATTTGGTTGAGAACCTAGCTTCACATTTAGGACATTCGGCCACCTATGGTTTGTAAACCTAGGAAGCTTGAAACTTAAATTCAATATGCTCATGTTGTTGCTTAGAATAAATGTCATGAAAATTGTTTAGGGTTCACATGTTTATATGCTATTGTAACCTAGATCTAGGTCTTGCATGTTTCGGCCCCATTATGAAGTTTAGACCTAGGAAGCTTATAACCAAAAATTTAATATGCTTATGATGTTCCTTAGGATAAATGTTATGAAATTGATTTAGGGTTTATATGCTATTATGATTGCTTGCAACCTAGGTGGACCTTTACATGTTTCGGCCACCCTTAGTAGGTTGATATTGAGACCCAATTATGACTCTCTAGGTGCTTCACCTTGCCATGATATGAATTAAGATATGCTAACTTATGTTCCATGCATTCTTATGTGTTCCATGTTATGTTAAATGTTCATTTATATATGCTTATGAATCATGCATAAAAATGTCTTCTATGATATGTAAAATGTTCAAATATGTATGCTTTATGAAATGAAATGAAAAGGCCTAAGAGATGCTTCCCTATTATTGGGACTAAGAGCACTCTTTATGACAAGCTAAGTGAAAGGTCTAAGAGTTGCTTCCCTATCAAGTGGGACTAAGAGCACTCTCCATATTATGAAAAGTTATGATATGCTATGAATGACATGAACATGATATGCTATGATATGTATATGACATAATATTTTACTTTGTATGGCTTGTACCAAAAAGGTGGGCTCCTTATGCGCCCCTAAGTCGATGGACTAAGAAACGGACCTAGTAAAGGGTGGGCTCCTTACGTGCCCCTAGGTCGAGCTGCGGGCCTAGTTTCCTAGTAGGTTCAAGACTAGCTACCTTGGGTCTACTTAGGATGTGTGCATTTATGTATGTATGTGGTACTAAGCCGAGTCCCATCATGTTGAGATTATTTTTAAATTCTATATGATATTGTTTTTAAGACATTGGCACATGACATGAAACATGTTTTGAAAAACATCTTGCACATGACATCATTCATGATTTAAAGGACATCTTGCATATATGTTTATGATATGGAATGATATGATATGTTGCTTACTCACATGCTATGATAGGATGTTCTTCATACGATGATATGATATGTCATGATGCTTATTTTTTTACGATATGATATGATATGTTATGATGCTTACTTTACATTATGATATGAATGCCATTTATGCCATGATAAGTTTAGGTCATGATATGATGTTTACTTTATGCTTGATATGATAAGTTTATGCCAAGATATGATGCTCACCTTATGTCATGATATGATTGTTATTTATGTCATGCTATGATTTCCATTTATGCCATGATATGAGTTTTCATTCATGCTATGATATTGATATGATTACTTTTATATGATATGTACGGTTTTTGTGAGTAGGAAAGGGTCTTACTGAGCCTCGTGTGCTCATAGCTTACTTTCTTTGTACCACAGATAAAGGTAAAGGATGGATAAACTAAAGGAGCAGCAGGAGGGGCAAAAGATGTATGTGGTGGTGACTTGGCTAAAAGAAATAAATGACCTGCTTATGCTTATTTTATGTTGATGACTTGAATGACTATTTTTATTTACGCTTATGTTAGGAATGGATTATTATGATTCCTTAAGTTTATAACCATGCTGAGCATATTGGTATGATTAGTTATGTTATGATTTAAATACTTCCGCTGTTTTGAAAAGAAAAATCAATAAGAAAACTATTTGTACATACGCTATGTAAAGTAGAAAGTAAGTAACCCCGTCCTCACTAGGCAGGAGTGGAGGGCGGGCGTTACAGGTTGGTATCAGAGCTAGGGCTGTAAATGAACCAAGCGTTCGTGAACAAGCTTGGTGTTCGACTTGGTAAGAGTTTGTTTATGTTCGTTCAATATGCATTAGATTAATTAAACAAACAATCTTGAACAGCTCGTTAAGCTAAACAAACAAACAAACTTGAACACATATGTGTTCAGCTCGTTAACGTTCGTGAACAACGTTCGTGAACAATGTTCGTGAACAACGTTCGTGAACAATGTTCACGAACAATATTTATTAATAAAATTCTTTTTAATATGCTAAATAAACAATAAAATAAAATAAATAAATAAATTTAAATTATCAATCTTAATAACCAATCAAACAATTAAAGTTTCAAACAATCAAACAAGCTTGAATTGAGAGCTTGATAACATCTAAACGAATCAAGCTCAAACCAAGCTCAAGCCAAGCTCGAACCAAGCTCAACCCAAGCTTGAATTGAGAGCTTGATAATATCTAAACGAACCAACCTCAAGCCAAGTTCGAACCAAGCTCAAGCCAAGCTTGAATTGAGAGCTTGATAACATCTAAACGAACCAAGCTCAAGCCAAACTTCAAACAAGCTCAAGCTCATAAAAAATAAACCAAGCCAAGCTTGAACACTCATTTCAAAAGCTTGGTTCATTTTAAGCTCGGCTCGGCTCGGTTATCTTATCAAACAAGCTTGAACACCCCAAAGCTCGGCTCGGCTCGGCTTGTTTACAGCCCTAATCAGAGCCAGGTTAACCATCTCACTACACACACATCAAGCCTCTACTCTGCTGCTACAAGTAAGAATTTCTATGCTTACTTTATTCCTTTTATGCATGATAAGTAATGTTTTAATCTAATATTGCATGTTTATTTTTTTTTTTATGATTCACCGTTTTAGTCTAGGGATACATGAAGGTAGGATAGAATTGACTATAACATAGGCTAGGACTTGTTAAGAATAATAATCACCTTAGGTTAGCCTGGTTAGAAACTATGATGACTTATGCTAGCCTTGTTGTCATTTATGAAGATAAACATGGCTACTAGAAGACGCGGTAACAGGACCGAGGAGACAGTGACTCCACCAGATCTGACCCAAGTAGTTACAGACCTCCAACGTCAGATTACGGAACAACAACAAGTGATCACTACTCTGATGAATCAACAAGGAAATCCGGTCACCCCACCAACAAACCCAAATACACCACCTGTCATACCTGCAGCTGCACCGGTACTACCGATAGCCCCTGCCCCAGTGGTCCGACAAGAAACCTACTTGATACAGTGGCTAAGGCTGAAGCCGGAAAATTTTTCGGGGACTTACGAACCATGGGAGGCCCAGGCCTGGTTCAAGACAGTGGAAAGTATCGTAGAGCCGCTGGATTGGCCGATATCAGAAAAGATCAAGTGTGTATCATTCTGTTTTTCCGGAGATGCACGAATGTGGTGGGAAAAAGTTAAGACCAAAAGACAAGTCAACCTAATGAACTGGGCAGATTTTGAAGCAGAGTTCTTGGAGGAGTATTTCCATATGCAAGTGACGAATCGACATTACGACGAGTTCACCGAGTTCCGGCAAGGTGACTTATCTGTCAACGAAACAGTAAAGCGCTTCAACCGCCTCACACGCCTATGTCCAGAGTTGGTCAGCACGGAAAGAGAACGGGTCAGACTAATGTTGAAGATGCTCTGACCTGAGATAGCTTTGAATGTGGCCGGCGGAGTTAATAGACCGCAAACCACGGAAGAGCTAGTCAGCAGTGCCTTGATCACCGAACATTATCAGAAGGCGATGAACGAGGGAAAGAATCTGGCACAGACGGAAGGACAGAAACCGCAGAGTACCAAAACGAACTGGAAAGGAAACTCCACTGGAAAGAGAAAACAATGGAACAACATTAAAGCTGGTCCAGCAAATAAGCAGCCGAGGTACCCTCTGTGTGCCACTTGTGGGAAGCAGCATTCCGGAGCATGCCACCAGCGTACGAGAAAGTGCTATAATTGCGGACAAGAAGGACATATGGTCAGAGACTGCCCTACCCGGTTCCAGGTACCATCTCAGCAGTATGACCAGAATAGGAGTACCCCCGCACAGTTACATCAGATGCAAGCGACTCTGGAAGGGACTCCGATTAGCCAAGGGAGATTAGAAGCCCCACCAGTGACGACGAATGCCAGAGTTTTCTCTCTCACCAAGGAGGACGTGGCGAGTGCTTCTACAGTTGTCACAGGTCAGCTATCTATTTTCAGTCAGTATGCTACTGTGTTATTTGATACTGGAGCAACCCACTCGTTTATCTCCACACCCTTCACGAAAAAGTTAGAAGTGCCACCACAAGTCTTAAGTGGCAAATTCTTAACAACCTTGCCTTCGGGAGAAGTGATGCCATCCGATCAGATGCTGCGAGCCGTGCCTATCCGAATCGCAGACAGAGAACTCTACTGCGATCTGATAATACTCGACATGCAGGATTTTGATATTATACTAGGCATGGATTTCCTGAGCAAATACGACACTTCGATCGAGTGCTGTAAAAGAAAAGTAGTCTTCCAACCGGAAGCGGAACTGAAGTTCGAATTTATTGGAGAACCAAGTAAAGGAATTGAGGGATTCTTATCAGCCATAAAGGCGTAGAAGATGCTAGATAAAGGATGTACTGACTTTCTAGCACAAATGGTCGACGCAAGTCGAACCAATGACCAAAAACTAGAAGATGTCCCGGTAGTATGCAAATATCCAGGGGTATTTCCCGATGAATTCCCAGGATTAGCCCCTGATCAAGAAATAGAATTCGAGATTGAATTGATTCCTGACACTAAACCGATCTCTAAAGCACCCTACCGAATGGCGCCGGCTGAGTTGAAGGAATTTCAGGAACAGCTATCAGAGTTACTTGACAAGGGACTTATCCGCCCTAGTCACTCCCCATGGGGAGCTCCTGTACTGTTCGTAAAAAAGAAGGATGGATCTATGCGAATGTGTATAGACTACCGAGAGCTGAATAAGGTAACAATCAAGAACCGGTACCCTCTTCAACGGATCGACGACTTGTTCGACCAACTGAAGGGTGCAACTGTCTTCTCAAAGATTGACCTGAGGTTCGGCTATCACCAAGTGAAAGTGAAAAGAAAGAAATGGGGCTCCGAACGGATTTCATCGATGACACCACCCGAGTTATACAGAATATTCGTCAGAGAATAGAAACTGCTCAGAGCCGACAAAAGAGCTATGCCGACAAACGGCGTAGGCCGTTAGAATTCAGTATCGGAGACTCGGTATTTCTCAAGGATACTTCGGATAATATCTGAAGTCTATTATTAATTTTCATATAGTCGTTGCTCTAGTTTTTATAGTGTTGCTTATGTTGAGTCACTCCCTTCTAGAGGAATTGGTTGCAGCTCTTATGTTTCTCAAACTACTACAATTACTGATGAGATAAGCCGCAGTTTCAGTACATCATTGTATATGATTCTCTCTTTTTGACCTCTAATATTAGTTTCGCCATGTATATAGTTTAACATGAATTTTAAATATGTTATATTCACTTTCACCGAAATTCATATTAACATACTTTGAGCTTTTTGCAAATTTGCAACTCGAACTTTTACAGGTCACTCTGTGGCAATCTTATTTCTGGAGGTTCATTAAAACAAGAAGTTCTCAGTAAAGTTGCTAATCTTGGGCTTCGTCTGCTAGAGGACCTGACACACTTATTGCAGGTGGATTTGTATGTGTTGAATTATTAATGAATTAATTTGAAGTTAACAGTTTTTTTTATATGCTTTTACCTTTGTCATATATGCCCCCACAAGGATTGCATATATTTTATGTTTAGCTCGTGAAACTTACCGTTCCGCGGCCACTTGGATCCGGAACTGACACTGCGGACCGCGGCAGGGTCAACCTTGATCGGTGACCCCCGCATGGTCGCAGAAGAGCCGCAATCTTGCATCGACTACATCATGGAAGCGCTGTGACCCGACGCCCCCTCAGTGGCCCCTGTTGAAGCATTGTGATGCCTCGGTGATCCGTACGGGATCACAGAAGCGTTGCGATGCCTCGGCAATCCCTGTAAGTCGTAGAAGTGTCGCAATGCCTCGGTGAACCTTGCATGGTTGCGGAAGCGTTGCGATGCCTCAGATACTTTTTTTATAACAGAGTTGAGGCACCTGGATCAAATCCAGGCGTCTCAACTCATAATATATATATATCATATTATATATATATATATATATATATATATATATATATATATATATATAATCAAGTTTTCTTAAAGAGGAATACTACATCTATCTCATGAGTATTTAAAATTTTTAATTTTGATCACTATAATTCGAGAGAGAAGCCTAAATTATAAAGAAAAAATCTTATTTGTTTAAACTCATTATAATTCAACCCCTAAATTCTAAAATCTTAACCCTAAATCCATATAATATACCCCGTGAGTATTTAAAATTGTTAATCTTAAATATTATAAATCAAGAGGGAAGCATGAACTAGAGGAAAAATCTTATTGACTCAGACCTATTATAACTCAACTCCTAAATCCTAAAATCTTGAACTCTAAATACATATAATATACTAAAAAAACAAAAAATAAAAACATAAAAAAATGAGGCGCTTGAATTTGATCTAGACGTCTCAACAATATAAAAAAAAAAATCCCAGGGCGCCTCCAATGGGTGTGCTTGAATCCACAAGAACATATCCGCAGCATATAAATTTATATTTATATTTACTTATCATATAAAATGTTAAAATCTTGTTTTTTAAAATATTTATTTATTTATTATTTTTAATTAATATGTTTTATATTTAAAAAAATATAGAAATTATATCGATACCATATGATACAATATTAAAATTGTATTGCTCTGATTCGAAATCAAAATCTCGGTAAGAGTCCATATTTTAAATCTTGAATATATCCAAACACAATATGGTTGCTCACTAAAATCCAATAGTGATCTGCATGGGTAAATCTTCCCCGTGCCGCTGTGCCAATTATGCCAATGAGTATCTTGCTGTGTTGACACTTGATATTGTTTGGCACACTTCGACATTTGTTTAGATGAGTCAAGTAATGTTTGTATTTTTTTAAAAAGCTTATTTATTCAAAATTTTAATTTATTTAATTATCTAATTGCTATAATTTCATTTGTAAAAGTAAACAAGTGAAAGAATATTATGGAGTAATATGAATTTACATTGATAGCTTTAAAGCACATAAGATTAAAAAATATTTTTAATCCAATAATTTAATAAAGTAGAAAATTTAAGTAAAAAAAGGACTAAATGAGTAAAACTTATCTCAATTGATTTTGATAGTCTTTAAGGCGTGTTGAGCATTGGTATTGTATAGTGACGTGGATATAGGTTAAAGGTAGAGAGGGAATTAGGAGAAGGGAAGGGGTATTATGATCATTGTACTGTAGCAACCCTTTTAGGACACTGTTCATAGCGAATTTGGGGGAGGCTGGTTCGTGATTTTTTGAGCGGCGGCCGCTAAGAAGAAGGTTTCTGGCTTCTTCCCTTCGGGGGGGGGGACGTCGGCCGCTACCTCTCCTCCTCACGACGCCACCATCGGACCGACTTGTCGCCGCTCCTCTTATCCTCCTCTCGCCTGAGCAGCCGCTGTCCTCTCCCTCATCTTCGCATGGCGACCACCTGTTCCGAGCACCCGTAGTTGGCTCGGATCGCCGCCCTCCGCCATTTCCCATCGCACAACAGTAGCCGCCGTCGACCGATCCACGGCTTCCGCTGACTGCACAGCTATGGTCGTGCTTTGATCCGCGCTACCGTGTAGTTTCGACGTCAATTCGGTATCCGATTTACGCCGCTATGCGCTTTTGGCACTGATTTGGCCTTCGAGCCATCGTCGTATTTCGGCCTTTGTGCGATGGTTGTATTTCGATTTGTGTACTTATGTTATATTCTTGTCTGTGTACTGAGATTGTATCCCGGCCAACGTGCCAATAGCTTGCCCCGACCTGTGTGTCGATGTATTATTCCGGTCTGCGTGTCGATGTCTAGGGCTGGCCTGCGTGCCGCTATTATCTTTCGGCCTGCGTATCGATCTCGTGTCTTGGCCTGCGTGCCGCTATTATCTCCCGGCTTGTGTGTCGCTAGTAGCTCTCGGTCTGCGTGCCGCTAGTGTTTCCCGACCTGCAGCTCATCTTTCGGCTCCGTACCGCGTCCTGCTCCACGGTGTCAGATCCAGCTCTCCATCCCGATCGGGCGTCATCTACTCTTCAGGGTTCCGACAACTCGAGCTGCGTCCCATCCGAGGGCGCCCCCTTGGGTCAGGGTACGTTCTCCATTCATATTTTATACGCATTTCATTATTTTATAACTTAGTCTGGTACTCATATATTCGTTGGATTTGCCTCGAGCATCGGGGTACCGGGGGCCGGGTCAATCCGGTCGCTGGCTGCAGGTAGCATTGACCAGAAGATTTCTGAAGACTTGGTCAACATCGAAGTCATCTCAACATACCCCCCCTCCGGGACGTCACAACTCGGTTAACATTCCATCCACCTCACCCGGCGGTCCGTCTGACTCAGATTCCGGACAGGATCAAATTTGACGTCGTCTGTGGAAAAACATGCATCTATTCTGGAACGTGAAGATAGACGACATCGGGAGGTTCTCTGCTATTATCACAATCCCGGAGGATCTCGACGAACATGTTATCTTCTATCCTCACTCCACCGGTATTCGGGAGTCGAGGGATCAAGTGGAGCTTCAGTTGGCTGACAGGTTAGTTTTTCTGTTATATTTTTTCCCTGACTCCACGGGTATTCGGGAGTTAAGGGACCGAGACAAACCTTTAGCCGGTTGGCACGACTCCCCGATCAGGTACGCTACAAGCTCTGCTCTCTTTTTACGATTATAGGAACTGTTATAGCTCTCTGATAAGAGAGTAAGATCCTAGTTCCTTAATCAAAGACTAGGGCCTTCGATTTTTGATCGGACACTAAGGGCCTAGCTCCCCGCTCATACACTTGGGACACAGCTCCCCGCTCATACACTAGGGACACAGCTTCCCGATCATTGACTCGCAGTACCACTTCCCGATCAGGATCTAGGGGCCTCGCTCTTTGATTACAGGCTAGGGGTCTTACTCTTCGATCATGGACCAGGGTTCCAACTCCCCGATCAGGTGTGTTATAGGCTCTGTACCCTTTACCATGAGGCTCTGCATCCTCTTACTGCTACATGCTCTACACCCTTCACCATGAGGCTCTGCATCCTTTTATTACTACAGGCCCTGCACCCTTCACCATGGGTCTCAGCATCCTTTTACTGCTATAAGCGCTTCACTCTATTATTATTATATGTTCTGCATCCTTCACTTGTTATACATCCTCTTACATCTACCGGTGTTGCTCCCTTCATCCACGATGCTCTGCTTCCTTCTATGACTATGGGATCTGCTCCCTTATATTGGCTTCACGCCCTATATCTTCTCCCCTCGCTCCACGGGTATTCGGGAGTTGAGGGACCGAGACAGATCCTCAGTCGGTTAACATCACTTCGCGATCAGGTATGATAAAGGTTTTATTCCCTCATATTGCTACAGGCTTCGCTTCTATGGGCTTCAAGGACCATCCTCCCCTCGTTCGGGGTCGAGCTATGGCCACTGGTCTTGGACCAAAGTCTCACTGTCAGTCTCAGATCAGAGTATCGCTAACGATCTCTCGGTCGAGCTTCCAGACCAATTCCCGGTCAGGTCTCCAGATCAATTCCTGGTCAGATATCCAGATCAATTACTGGTCAGGTCTCCGGATCACCTCCCGGGCGGGTCCCAAACTCTCGCCCCAGTGCGAGCTATAAGTGAGCACGCTCTCATGCCCAACGACCGTTCCAGGTCGGCTACCCCAGACTCTCACCCCAGTGCGAGTTATAAGTGAGCAAGGCTCTCACGCCCAACGACCTTCCAGGTCGGCTGTCCCAGACTCTCGCCCCAGTGCGAGTTATAAGTGAACAAGGCTCTCACGCTCAACGACCTTCCAGGTCTGCTGTCCCAGACTCTCGTCCCAGTGCGAGTTATAAGTGAGCAAGACTCTCATGCCCAACGACCTTCTAGGTCGGCTGTTCCAGACTCTCGCCCCAGTGCGAGTTATAAGTGAGCAAAGCTCTCATGCCCAACGACTTTCCCAGTCGATTGCCCCAGACTCTCGCCCAGTACAGGTTATAAGTGAGCAAGGCTCTCACGCCCAACGACCTTCCCGGTCGGTTGTCCCAGACTCTCGCCCCAGTACGAGTTATAAGTGAGCAAGGCTCTCATGCCCAACGACCTTTCCGGTCGGTTGTTCCAGACTCTCGTCCCAGTGCGAGTTATAAATGAGCAAGGCTCTCACGCCTCCAAACTCTCGCCCCAGTGTGAGTTATAAGTGAGCAAGGCTCTCACGCCCAATGACCTTCCCGGACGGTTGTCCCAGACTCTCGCCCCAGTGCAAGTTATTTGTGAGCAAGGCTCTCACGCCTCCAGACTCTCGCCCCAGTGCGAGTTATAAGTGAGCAAGGCTCTCACGCCTCCAGACTCTCGTCCCAGTGCGAGTTATAAGTGAGCACTGCTCTCACGCCTCCAGACTCTCGCCCCAATGCGAGTTATAAATGAGCACTGCTCTCACGCCCAACGACCTTCCCGGTCGGGTCCCAGACTCTCACCCCAGTGCGAGTTATAAGTGAGCACTGCACTCACGACCAACGACCTCCCGGTCGGGATTCCAGACTCTCACCCTAGTGCGAGTTATAAGTGAACATGCTCTCACGCCTAACGACCTCTCGGTTGGCGCTCATCACTCCCTCGTTGCTCTGTCCATCACTCATCATATTCGCTTCACTCGCTGCTCTGCCCGGCACTCATCATTCGCGTTTTGCTCACCGCTGTTGCTCGGTCGGCATTCATCGCTTCACTTGCCGCCCTGCCCGGCACTCATTAGTCGCGTTTCGCTCACCGCTGTTGCTCGATCGTCCTTCATCGCTTCACTCGCCGCTCTGCCTGGCACTCATTAGTCACGTTTCGCTCACCGCTGGGAATTTCCGTGACACCTAACGACGCCCAACGCCTCCTAGGCGACTGGGCAGCCTAAGCTTGTCGCCCCGCACCTTTCCGATGCGAGTGTTGGCCACCGAGCGCCTAGAACACTGCTTACTAGCAAAGGTGAGAGCAAAAGCACCAACCTAGAAATCCACAAACCTGAACAACCAAACATGGCATATAGTTATAACAAGTATACAACAACTATTTATTACAGCCGAAATGTCAGTCAGGGCATGTAAGACATCATTATCTGCGGGAGAACACTCTACTACAGATGGTCCTGTGGGCAGACCCGTGGCCACTACCTGCGGGAGAACGCTCTTACCACGGGTGATCACATAAACAAACAAGACATGAACATAACTATCTAACTACGGACTATGGGCGAAAACGCTATCATGGATGGTCTCGTGGGCAATCAGTCTACAAGTACCCAATTAATAAAGACAAGAAGCAGGCATCAAAAATAAGGCGATTGCATACATATCTAATAGACTAAACATAAGGGCACGCATAACAAGTATCAATATCAAGCATCAATCAAAAGTACAGTCAAGGTAAACCATGTCAAAAAAATAAGATCATGCACCAAGCACATAGTATCTAAAAGAGAACAAGAAAGAACTACCCACCTCAGATGTAGGACTACCTACTGGCCTTAAATTCCATGGCTCAGTCTCGAGTCCGAACCCTGAAGATGAGCAAATACAAGGATATTTAAGTACTAAGCTAATGTTAATAACAAACTTTATACAAAAATATTATTCATATCAATTTTCTATTTGCTTGTTAGTCCTTTAGTTATGGGATCCATGGTTGCAGTAATCTAGCTACCCGGTTACCATTTTAAGAATCTAATACATCTGCAATTAACACAATTAAATCTCTAGTTTATTAACTAATCAAAATTAATAAACCTTACCCTAGTGTTAGCTGGTGATGATACCTTGGATGAGGGTTAACTCACCAACCACACTATTAACAGAGAGTTATCAACCCATATAACAACTTCCTACTGCTAGTGAGATCACCCTACGATTAGCATACGAAAATCAACCGAAAGGAACTTAATTCATCTTCTCCCTGTTAACAGCAACTTGTTAATTCCCAAAATCCATAACCAACCTCAAATTCCAAATTTTGCTCGGAAATAGGATACTTTGAACCCAATTTAGGTAAAGCAGAAAGGTTACCCTTGGCTTCTTCTTCTTCGGCAGTGGCTGACCGAGGCTGGCAAAGGCAATGGATCTCAATAGGTTTGGGGCAGTCGGCAACGTCTCAACCTCTAGCAACCCCCACCCCGACCCTACTACCTAGATGTGAACGGCTGGAAGTGGCGATGCGGCTCCGTCAGCGTCAGTTACAGGGAGTCGTAGGGAGAAGGGCGGCGGAGGAAGGCACGACATCGGACAGAGGAGGTCGCCGGGAGAAGAGCATAAGGTTGCAGGGGTGTCGGCCTCCGCATGCGCGGCGTCTGTGAGGCAGGCCACCGTCGGGTGGAGGAAGAAGGACCGAGGAAAAGAGGTCGCCGGGGAATGTGTCGACGGAAAGGCTAGGGCACGGATTAATTAATCCAACTCCTCTTTAATAACAAATTCCACAGAATTTTTCCCATATCACCCCATAAACTATTCCAACCTTTTCCATATTACCCCCATGAATTATCTGTTGGACCCCGTGGTTATTTTGATGTGATCAACCAAGTTGGTTAGGTCCTGCTTTGTGTTTGATCCCTGTGTCTGAGTGTGCAAGAGCTTAGGAGCGCAGGAAGTCGAGCAGAAGATGCAACTAGCGAGAAGGACGGCACGGGAAGGGAGCCGACGGGCTCGGTATGTCCGAAGGACGAGAGAGCTGCGGAAGAGTTCACCAGTGGGCGAGAAGAACGTGCACGACGTTCGAGGGATGTTAAGCCGGGGAGGAAGGCTACTTGAGGAGAAGACCGGAAATTAGATTCGGGTGAGCCCTATTTCGATTGGTCGGAATCACCCAAAAGAACGGAGCTTCGGAAGCTGAAGCAAAGAAGTAACCAAGCTGGAAAACTAGCTTGAAGGCGCCTTCATGAAGCATGAAGGCGCCCTCAACATGAAGGCGCCTTCAATGCTTAATGAATGCGCCTTCAACAGGTCAAATATGACCGTTTACGTTTCGGATAAAGTTTTATCCGCCTACTTGATAGAGGCGCCTTGGACCTCAGTTGGAGGCGCCTTGGACCTCAGTTGGAGGCGCCTTGGACCCTCGGGATAGAATTTTCAGAGGTTATTTAAAGACCACTGAAGCTAGGAATTAAACATCAATTCAATCATCAATTCTGTAATCAATTCTTAGCAGCTTGTGAGCATTCTCAGTGTGTAAAAAGGCTTCTCCGCCTACAGTAAAGGAGACTTTCTTAGTGCGCTCTTTCACCGTCTTGGATTAACAACCGTCTTGGTTGTAACCATGTTAAATTCCGGGTCTTCTCTATTTTCTTTCTGTTTTATTAATATAGCTGCTTTAATTTTGAGTTGAAAGCCTTGAGAAGGGTTATTTTTATTTTTCAAGAAATTCACCCCCCCCCCCCTCTTGCCGGTCTCCGCTGCACCTACAATTGGTTTCAGAGCCAAACCGCCTCAAAAGAACTAACCGCCGACTGAAGCACATTGATCAAGACGATGGCCAGAACGAATATTCATCCCCCGAAGTTCGACAGAGACTTCGCGACGTGGAAACACCAGATGGAGGTATTTTTTAAGACAGAATTTGATATTTGTTTAATCATGAAATATGACTATGCAGTTCCAAAAGATAAGGAGGAATACACCTGGACGAAGAAGAAACAAGCAGACTTTGTCGCCAATGGAAAAAGCAAAGTTTCATCTGCTTAGCGTGCTGCCACCTCAAGAGGTAAGTCGGATCGGAAGCTACGACTCCGCGAAAGACTTCTGGGAAAAATTCCTAGAGCTTCACGAAGGTACATCCGAAGCGAACCTTACAAGACGCGACATTCTCCGGACTCTAACTTACGAACCTCCTGATGAACCAAGGCGAGAAGGTAGCGCAACTCCAAGCGAGGATCAAAAAACTAATCACGCAACTCAGCAATCTTGGAGAAGAAGTAACGAACCGGGACTCGATCCGATACGTGCTCAACGCCTTCCCCAGAACTCCAGAATGGGTGTTCTTAGTAGATGCATATTACATCTCTAAGGACTTCGAGGTAAGTACTTTAGAAAATTTATTTTCTACTTTTGAACTTCACGAATCTCGAGTTGCAGAGCCCAATGGAGTAGAGAAGACTAGTCAAAACATTGCCTTAAAGGCAAAAACAAACGATTTTGACTCTGATGCATCGATTGACGAAACCGAAGCTGCGTTAATGGTAAGACGTTTTAATAAGTTTTCCAAATTTAACAAATTTAGATTGCAGTCGAGTAAACGTCATCAAAAGAGAAGGACAACCCGTTGCTACAACTGCAACGAAGAAGGGCACATCAAGGATGACTGCCCAAAATTGAAGAAAATGGGGAAAGAGAAGGAAAAGACAAAGTACAAGAAACCAGAATCCTCCAAGAACCTAAAGGCTACTTGGTCAGATTCGTCTTCTTCCGAATCAGACGTCGAAGCCTTCTCCGGACTAGCAATGATGGCTAACCATCTTCCCAAAGATGACTCAAGCTCAGAGATGAGCATAGATGAAGGGGGAGGATCATCAGAAGAAGAAAGCGATGATGAAGGGGGAGTATCACCAAGTCAGGTAAGTAAGGAACGTAATCTAACCCCGACACAGTCCTTTCAATTTATTAAGTCTCTTTCTAAAGATCTATTTAAGTTAGAAAAAGAAAATACTGAATTGAAAATAAAATTAGCAAAAGCATGTCCACTTGAGATGTATGATAATTTAAAATTAGAAAATGAAAAATTAAAAGTTGAAATTGAAAAATCATGATGCATGCTTAAATAAATTTCCAAAATCAAAATTAAGAATTTATGAAAAATTAAATTGATACATTAGAAAACACCAGGATCAAATTAGAAAAGTGCCCAAAAGTTATATACCCCCTAAGTTTTTAAATAATCCAGTAGGAAGGAACCTCTATTGGATTCCAAAATCTGTGCTAAATTAATCTTTTAAAATTAAAAACTTAAAGAGAGAAAATTAAACATCAATTTTCCTTATGCGACTTTGACTAGAAAGTGGTTGTTGCTCCAATAACCAAGAAAGCTTAGTACCTCGCCACTAACTGGAAGACAAATATAGAAATGAAAAGTTTAATTAACTTTCTGATAAAAGCTTTAAAATTAGAATTGGATAATGCTTTAAAAAGTTTCTTAAACACTTCTGAAATAAAAAATATATATATTTAAAAAAAAAGACTTAGAAAATTTTCAAAAGACTTAGAAAATCTTCAAAATTTATACTTAAAATTTTTTTACTTAGAAATTTTTTTTGAAAAGTTCCAAAAAAAAAATCATTTAACTTAGCATTTTTTTTTTTGAAAAATTCAAAAAAAAATCATTTTTCTTAGAAATTTTAGACAAATTCTAAAAATTCAGTTTACTTGGAATTTTTTAAAAAAATTCTAAAATTTCAATTTACTTAGAATTTTTTTTTCTAAAAAATTCAAAAAAGTCATTTAACTTAGAAAAGATACAAGTTTAAGGGGAGAGAATTTTTTTCAAAACTCTAAGTTTTAAATATGTTTGAAAAATGTTTTTAAAAATATGTTTGAAAAATTCTGTTTAAATTTTAATTAATAGTTGTAATTTTATTTATTGCAAATTTATGTTTGACATGTTGGTTTAGTAATTTTCTTTAAAATTACTGTTTGTCTATTTTTACCCTAACTTGAAATTGGGTTGATGCACATTAAAAAGAGAGAGATTGTTGGACCCCGTGATTGTTTTGATGTGATCAACCAAGTTGGTTAGGTCCTGCATTGTGTTTGATCCCTGTGCCTGAGTGTGTAGGAGTTTAGGAGCGCAGGAAGTCGAGCTAAAGATGCAGCTAGCGAGAAGGACGACATGGAAAGGGAGCTAACGGGCTCGGTGCGTCCGAAGGACGAGAGAGCTACGGAAGAATACACTGGTGGGCTAGAAGAACGTGCGCAGCGTTCGAGGGACGTTAAGCCGGGGAGGAAGGCTGCTCGAGGAGAAGGTCGAAAATTGGGTTCGGGTGAGCCCTATTTCGGTTGACCGGAATCACCAAAAGAACGGAGCTTTGGAAACTGAAGCAAAAAAGTAACCAAGCTGGAAAACTAGCTTGAAGGCGCCATGAAGCATGAAGGCGCCCTCAACAGGTCAAATGTGACCGTTTACGTTTTGGATAAAGTTTTATCCGCCTACTCGATGGAGACGCCTTGGACCCTCAGGATAGAATTTCCAGAGGCTATTTAAAGGCCCCTGGAGCTAGAAATTAAACATCAATTCATTCATCAACTCTGTAATCAATTCCTAATAGCTTGTGAGCTTTCTCAGTGTGTAAAAAGACTTCTCCGCCTACAGTAAAGGAGACTTTCTTAATGCGCTCTTTCACTGTCTTGGATTAACAACCGTCTTGGTTGTAACCAAGTTAAATTCCGGGTCTTCTCTATTTTCTTTCTGTTTTATTAATATAGTTGCTTTAATTTTGAGTTGAAAACCTTGAGGAGGGTTATTTTTATTTTTCAAGCAATTCACCCCCCTCTTGCCGGCCTCCGCTGCACCTACATTATCCACAATTTTATTTTCTAATTCTGATAATTCCAAAAAAAATCTAACATTTTCTTATATATTTATTTCACATCCTATCTACCAAATTTCATTAATAATTTGATTATTTGGCAGGTTTTAAATACCCTTTTTGAATTGCAAATTTATTATAATCCTCCATAAATATGGCTATGTCCCTCTTAATATACGTATGTCTATTTATTTATTTATTTATTTATTTTTGATATATATAACACAAGTTCTTGAAGGACAAATAGTTTCCTCAATTCTCCGCCCCCTACTTGGATTTGAACTCATGATCTCACACATGTTGGATAGTTAATAATACCAACTAGATCAAGGAATCCAAATGTAGTTTCCTCAATTCTCACTATTGGTAGTAGATGCCCTCCTGCAATACTAGTTTTATGGACATTAGAAAGAGCTTACAAGATATGATGAACTTGTATTTTGGTGAAATAAGTCTTAATAAACAACAAAACTAAAAATTGCAATTTTATTGTAATGGAAGAAAGGTTAATTATGATGTCTAAAAACTTACCTACACTATTTTCATCAGCCAAAAAATTTCTCCAATATAATTTCACTTCTTGTCGAAAGAATGGAAAGAGTGATCTTGCTAACTTCCGATCTTGTTTGACACCAAGTGTCCTGAAAACTAAACCTGGAATGGAATATGAAGCACAAGTTTTGACTTGCGCAATATAAAATGAATGTATTTATATTATCTTCCATATACAATTTTCTTCAATGATAAATGGAAGATCTTCTATAATCTGGTAGCTAACATACTAATAGAAAATAGTGGTTTTCTGTACAATTTCTAGTTAATGGTGGCGAACAAGCGATTCGCTCACCCCAGTACCTCCGTCAATCTATCTTCAAACAACATAAAAGAGATAAATCATAAGTGGCTAATAAGTTGGACAGCTAAATAATGCATGGTACAATTTCTAGTTAATGAAACTCTATAGAAGGGATTGCCACAACTTCTCAGTAGTTTGAAAATACCTTGTCAAGCATGAACGAGGGAAAAAAATATTTTTTAAACGAAATAGTAAAAACATGAATTTTTCCATGCAAGTTATCTAAATATTTTGCTCATAACTAGAAAAAAATCTTTATCAAAAAAGCACAACAAATTCCAATGTTTATTTCTCAAAAAGAAAAAAAACATAGTGCCCTTCATGTACACTGTCACGCCCCGGAGGAGTCTCTGTCCGAAGAAATTTCGACAACAACTCCCCTGTACGACAGACAATCTGAAATTTCGGCAACATCGCAGGATGCCTCGGCGTAGCCGGAGACGTTGCTGATGCTTCTAGCGCCGCCTACCAAGCACGTGATATTGTTTCTATTCCAAAAAAATATTTAATTAATTCAAGCAATTCTCAATTAAGATGTGATATTTCAAATAGGCTTTCATAAACCCTAATTAAATTATTCCAATAAAATATATAAAAATATATATTTAAAATTTTAAAAAATAATAAATTTTATTAATTGATATTATGATTTTTTTTTACCATGTTAAATTTTATTTAAAAATTCTAAAAAAAATCTAATAAATTAGATTTATATTCTGATAATTTTTATTATTATTTTGTATTTTTTTCTTATTTAATTGATATTCTAACATTTGTTTACTATTTTAAATATATATTATTTAAATTTATAATTAATTAAATGAATAAATAATTAATTTATATAATTACGATGTATTAATTTTAATTTAAATTATTGATAAATCAATTTTCTTTAAAGAAATATATATATTTAATTATATTTTCTAACAATATTAAGTTGTTCAATAATTGAGAACTTATATAAAATTAATATACAACTTATTTTTAAAGTATAGACAATAAACATATTTATCTAATAATTACTATATATAAATAAACAAATACCAAAACCGTATCGACACGATACCGAAACTGTATTGTCAAGATTTTAAACCTTGGTTGATGATAAACTCAAAACTTGCACAATGTCAAAAGTTGACTACTATATTCAAATTGTAAATTTGACAGCCATTATACCAATGCAAACATTTAACCTTAGGCACTGCTGTTTTATGGCAAGTTATTTGTATCATAATTCATCTTAATTTAAAAATAAATTGATGAGAAAGAATAAAAATTTTAGGAAGTGCTAGAGTTGTGCCAAAGGCTTCTTAATTTACATACTAATATCCAAATAAAACCCTTATATATAAAGGTAGCTGAAGTTGCATTTTTTTTTGTGATTTTTTCCCTGGGAGAAGTCTCAATGCGGTCTGCTCACCTAGCACTTCCACCTAGGCAAAACTAGATTGAAATCATCAATCAAATTAAATTTGTACTGCACAAGGAACTTTACCTAGTTTTAACATCTAGGCTACTGGACCCTGATAGCATAAGATTAGTATATCTACTTTGCCAATGATCAAATTGTACCTAGTTTTAACATCAGGTTCTTGTCCATTATAAAAATTGGTAACCACATGTACTGAGATTGCCAATTGTCAAGTTTTCTGTTCTGTTATTAATTTGCTTAGTCTGGAATAGGACGATACAAGTAACTGATTATGCAAATTATTCATCATGTCACATTTCTGAAGTTGTCTGTTAGAACCTGATTTCCCATTTTAGCAAGACAAAAGCAAATTCATAACCAACACATTTCCATTTTTTAAAATGTAAGAACTCAAAAGGTTGACCATTATGATAAAAAGCGAAAGCAAGTATATATAGACCTGACAGTTTAAGGGGAGAATGAATTATGTTAGGATTTGAAGTTGAAATGGAAAAAAAAATGAGCATACAACTGACCTTCCTAGTCCATGAAAAACCTCTGCAGATACAGAGAACGTTTCAGTTGGTGAAGCTTCTAGATTGAGCTTTACAATTACGGGAAGAAGTTTTCTCCAAACAATTTGATTCAAGTGACTTGTTGCTATATCACCATAAGCATCTGGATACTGCAAGTTTGACAGTCAGAAGAGCCACCATTAGAAACATCATATCTTATTTTTTGCATTATCTCCTTTTTTTTATTTGACAAATTCCCAAATTTGTTTCCAGAATTTGAAGCATTATGAGACACCACCACACCACCCTTTTGATCATGGTTCAAAAGTAGTGTCAATTTCATCTCATTTACTGATGTATCATTTTCCCATCCAATCACATAATAAACGAGCTCCTTGATAAACAGGGGCCATGTGGATTGTAAAAGTGCAGGATGAAGGAGTGGTAAAATCTCCAAAATAGTACGCAATACTGGCGGGAGATTTTCCTGGATCTGCAAATGGTAACAGTTCTGAAGAAATACTATCAAATAGCTTCGCTACTAAAGGTATTATATATCATTAGTTACAAGTAGTGGGTTTAGTTTCATAGTGGATGTTTGATGGTTAGGGCTTATATAGTGTCCTATATATACCTTGTAATAGTTGTCTCTTTAGTTAAAAATAAATAACAAGAATACAACCTTTTCCCACTTAGCATAAGGTAGATGATTCTGATGCAATGGTTCCTCCTCCAAGCCATAATTTCTTCCCAAGTTCTAAAGAACAAAGCAGTGTGGCCAGACCACTCTTCGTGCCTGTCTTTTTGCTGCCTATTCTAACTTATCTTCTTTATGTGATATTAAACCTGCTTCCACCTCACAATGCCCTTCTATTAGGACTTGCCACCAGATCATGGTCTCCGCCGACCATCACTACTGCTAGATGCAACGCCACGAGATCTTCCTTGCCCATGGGATCTTCTTTCTCCACAAGATATCTTCCTATGTCTTGGCCTCACACATCCTTGTATCTTACGCATCAACGTGACTCGTGTCTGCATGAACTGCTACTATTTTATCAGTGGTCTTCCAGATCTATGTCAGCCTACTTCATCCAATGGAAACTACTGCTTGCTCCAGAGAAAACAAAACTTTTGCCCCTCTGTTCTCCTCTAGTATATATCACCTTCCATAACTACCATTATGAGCCTTGACTTTACAAGACCAATTCCTACATAATCCTTCTTTCGAGTTCCATATTTTGCTGCTCCACTCGTCGTGAGCATCTTCCCCACACTTTCAGATCCAGCAATGGTTACTTATACTCCAAAATAGCATCCTAGGTGCATAAAGCCAAGGTTAAATCCAACCGTGCTTCATGCAGGCTTGTCTTGGC
>NC_055997.1:119268369-119336050 GCF_018446385.1 Zingiber officinale
CATTGACTGTTCTAGAGAAGTGATACTCCAAATAAGGAGAGGAGCAATTTTTTTTTTCTTCCTGTATTAGCTAGAAATAAGATAAACATCAGTAAAGTAAGTTTGTACCTTGATTTGGCGGGCGTATCTCTTCCGTCCCTGCCAAATGCAACCTCGTCCATGCTTTGCCCTTTCCTTGTGTACCTCCCACCAGTTGCTACAAACCCCGGGCAAGGCCTAAAGGCTTTTATCGGCCACCAGCCAAAGCCTGGGACGGTTGCGATCCCGCCTTGAATTCGGCCCTCGCCGTTGCAACCCTTCTCGATTACCTCTCTCCCGCAGGTCTTGCACCCCCTTGAATATTGAAATATCAGACCATGATAGTTCACTTAGAATCAATAGTTTTTCAGTGCGTGTTTCTGTTTCTAGCAACTAGCTCACGTTGCAGAGATAATTAACATACAGTTAGGTGTTGAGATCCAAAAAAAAAAAATGGGAATTTTTGTATTAGAAATTTAAATGTGAAGGCAGGGGATACTTGAATAGAGGGTCCTCTGTGACTGGATCTAGTAGTGTTTTGGAGCTCTCTTCTTGCTCTGCAACAGCCCCCGCCGCCGCCGGTTCTGCTACTCCCTCTGAGAGGATCGGATTTGTAGCTGCTTCTGTGAACGATGAAGAAGAGGAAGAGGAAGAGGATAGAAGGATGGATTTGTGGAGTGACTTCGGAGACGGAGAAGAAAGATGGCGATGGGAGAGGAAGATTTGGGAAGGAGCGAGGGAGAAGGAGGCAGCCATTGCAGGGCCACGCAAAGAACGAGAGAGGATAAAATGAAAATAAAATAATTAATAATGATGGGTAAAAATATAATGGGGCCTACTCTTATTGCTAAACGCGTCGTTCGGATGCTGGTTGGTAGTTAACATAGAATCAATTCGGATAGAAGGATGGATTTGTGGGTGACTTTTCGGTTGAAGTAAAGATTTTATTAAAAAAAAAAATCGATCTGAATTGGATCAGAATATAACTAATCCAGATTAAAAATGATTTTTTTATTATTTTTCTTATAATTTATTTACTTTTATCTAATACTTATTATTCTTATTATATCTAAAAGTATCATAATTTTTAAAATAAAATTTAATTTAATTAAAAAACGTATTAAATCAACACGAGTGAATCTGAATTCTATTCAATCCAAAAACATTTCAACCCAAATCTAATCTAATAATTCTAACACAATTCAAAAACATTTCAATCCAAATTCAATCTAAAAATTCTCAATCGGAACTTGATATGTTTTAAATTGGCTTGGATCGGATTGTCAGATTGAATTCGTTCTTGACATTCCTAAGTTAATATAATGATGAAACTGTTTATCCGGGTTGTGTTGATACCGCATGGTTTTTTTTGTCTGAATCGTATTCAAGTTCTTAAATATATTTTCCAAAGAAAATTATGAATTTTCAACAAATTTATCAACTTTAATTTTACTTTTTCGAAATTTAAAAAAATATGAAGAATTTGGTGCATCTTCCAATCGCTTCTCATTCAACTTATTGAGTAATCGATTAAACATTCATGAGCTAGAAACATTTCGACATAACAGTGACAAAATTGGAACTTTTGCAGCATTTTGTTTGTTTGCTCTTCTTATAAAGGTCCACTATGAAAGTATATAGATTAGCTAAGAGTGAAGGATCATAGAAAGCACAACAAAGCCTTCAACTCCACCACTTTCTTCTCGGAGATGGAGGTGGTGTTAGTAGTTCGAGCATAGTTTCCTTCTCTGTAGGGGTTAACGGAACACCTCGAACAAGATTCAGTGCCATTACGTGGACATTGGTATTTTGCCTGCGCCTCCGATATGCCCATCCACCAATTGCAACCCCAGCAACAATGACCTAATTCCATTGGATTAATGTCAATGAGATCTTTCTTAGAATCCAAGTAAAGTTTGTCTAAGAGAACCACACTGCAATACAAAAACAGAACGCAAGGTCCTCTGGTATCAATGTAAAAGATCTTACCGGCGACAACCATATAGCAGCAGTTTGTAGATCGAAATGAGGAGCATAAAGTACATCCTCGCCGAACCTTTCCGCTAGACTTTTGTACACCTCCTTGTCAGTTTTACCTTCTCGGATTTCATCCCGGATGAGCTGAAAGATGATAAGGAAACCACTAATTATAGTAATATTAACAATAGATACACATTTTTTTTTAAAAAAAAAGATGTTCATAATAGAGAATCATGTAGGCGACAACTATGCAGAACCTTCCTGATTAAAAGAAAAACTAAAAAGCCAAAAAGGAGAAATGCACAGATTTCAGCCGGTAAGTAGATAAACAAGAGAAAGAAAATGAACAAGGAAAAGCCCCACAAGAAACAGAGAAATTTCTGCACCAAAATTTGATAGATTTTCATTGCGAGTAAAATTCTGATAATGAATAGCAGAAACAAGGACCCTGAGATTAATAGACAAGCTTACAAAAAGAAAAACATATTTGGTTATTCAACAATTTACTGTTTGTGATTCCTCTTTGAGAACAGATACACACAAAAGAAACAAATATAAGTTCTGATATAATACTGCCAATACAATGCTTGAGACATATACTAAGGCATCAACTATGAAATCGAAACAGAAAATAATTCAACAAAAGTAGTATTTTTAAAAACTAGAGAAAAAGTTCTCACACCAAAAAAAAAATCCAAACTAGGAAGCGCCACACCATTGATTTGTTTATGTCAAGAGATTTGCACCATGATGATAATGTAGCGGAGACACTTAACTTAAACAGAGGAAAATTATTCAGGTGAATATTGCAATTTGCATACTTGTATTTGAATGACCATTTAAGTTGTCTTTCTTAATCAACAAGTTGACCAAGCATATATATGCACAGTTTGGTTGTTTTCTAGAACGTCGAGGTGGAAAAATAAAAGATACTATGTAGTAGATATCTTTGATGATAAGCCAAAATTTTGTTGCATGTAATGAAAACGAGAATGAAGGTATAGGAGTAAAGAAAGAATGGATGGACATCACCATGGTTGTCATGAAGCAGTAGTTCATTGTGTGTGTCAAGGTTCTAAAATTCGCTAGGCGTTAGTCGGGCGGCGGACCAGCGCCTAGCGCCTAGGCCGCCTAGGCGGGGACTAGGCGGCGCTAGGCGGATTCCTCGGTATTCCTTGTTTCATGTGGACTGTGGATAATGTCATATACAAATCTAAATGTTGTCTTAAACAATTTCATAGCAATGGAGATCTAACTATGTATGCTGAAATAAATACATACTTTCCAATACCAAAAAATGAAAAACTATAAAAGAAAATTAATAGTTTTGTGCAAAGGAAATATACTAGACTTAGTAAATATGAGTTAAAAAAAACAGTTAAACAATAGAACATGCAGTAAGTTATCATAATCATATAGCAAACAGTAGAACATTGGAAAATAGTAGCAATAGTTCAATTCAAGATTACAATGCATTGTGAATCAGTAACCAGTAACCACTAAGCAAAATATAATTGTTAAATAACGTAAATCATGTCTTAACAAAATGAGTTCAAAATTACACAACTAATAATATCTCATAAACTCGTATTTATTCTGCTTCCTCTTCTCCATAATTTTCAATAACTTGTTCTTCATCGGACACAAACTCAATATCATTATTGGGATCCTCGTCTTCTTCTTCAGATTCAAAATCATCTTCATGAAGTTCTCTCACTCTAGAGCTTCTTCAGGGTTGTAGATTTTCATCCGCTCCACTTGCTTCATCAACCATTTGCCAAGTGAGCCCAGAACCTAGTTCAACTTCATCATCTTCCCCACCGTCCACAATCCAACCTTGTGCATTTGAAGCATCTTTTGCAAGAAGGACATCAACATTTCTTTCTTTTTCTCTTTTTTGTTTGTTCAACAATCTAGCATTAAATTGGACAAATACTAGATTGTTCAACCTGTTGGCATCCAACCTATTTCTTTTCTTTGTATGAATCTAAAAAAAAACAGAGAAAGTAAATATTATAGTTAGTACCTGAATATAGAGTAGACATTAAAAATTATAACTAATTTAATTAAAGAGTAGACTGAAAGTTTAAAACTTACTCCTTCAAATGTACTCCAATTTCTTTCACACCCAGATGAACTTGTAGTTAATGAAAGTATCCTCAATGCCACCCTTAGCAAGTTAGGTGTGTGAGCACCGTATATACTCCACCATGCACATGGATCAAATGTATCATCATTTTTTTCACATGCTTTTGCTGCCAATGTTTTTCCAAACAACCCAGTCTTATTTCTATATTTTGGAAATTCCTTGTTAATAATTGTATCTTGTAGATCTAACTCATTGGCATGCAAAGTTTCCATGCATTCAAAAATTCCCATTGCGACCTCCTCATAAAGAGCAATAGAACTATCTTTGTAGTAAAAATAAGGATTCAACAAAAAAAGCAGTGGTATGCAATGATGTATCAAGTCTATCCTTCATTTTTGACTCAATAATGACTATGATAGGCTGATAATTTGATTCCACGTTATTCAGAGCCACCTTGATATCTTCTTTAGCTTGAAGTAGCTCCCCATATAGAAACCCCATCGATGGCTTTCTATCTCCATCTACCAATCGAAGAACTCTTACCAAAGGAGCAAATATTTTCAAAGTGTCACACCATTGCAAAAACTCATGCTCATCACATTAGAGTAAGTCAATTTCCCTTTATTTTTGACCATTTGCATTTCTCATACATATCACGTGTAAACATGGCCCTTAAAATCAAACTTTACAATATGAGGAAATTTGATGCCAACCTGGTAACTCCTGGCCAGACTATGTCTCTCTTCTTTATGAAACTTCTCATCAATGACAAAGTCTTATGGTGAGTATAAACGAAAATGGTAAAAGACTTGGCTTGCTCAATAATCTTTTCATATCGTGGAAATTCTGTTTGCCAATACTTTCAAGTATGAGATTAATAACGTGTGTTGCACATGAACTCCAAAAGATCCAGGTCGCTTTTCTCTCATCAATTTAGTTGCAACCGTATTGTTGGTGGCATTGTCTGTTACAACTGAACAATATTCGAGCTCCTACTTGTTCAACACACTTGTCAACATACTCAAAAATAAGTTCAAGATGTGTCTCCTCTCAAGACTCCTTAGATTCTAAAATGTAGTACCCTCCTTGCAATTAACACATAAATTTAAGATGCTTCTTCTTTTCTATCACTCCATGCATCTGTCATAATCGAGCACCCATTCTTTGCCCATTCTTCTTCATGTTTCTTCAGTTGTTTTGTTCTTTCAACTTCGGCTTTCAAGTGGCTCCCTAAGTTGATATTGAGTTGGAGGCTTGAATCCTGGTCCGACCCACCGCCTCCATTAGTTGCTTGAAGCTATCATTATCAACCGCATTGAATGAGATTCCATTTTCATAAACCCATCTCCCAACATATTGTTGAACTTGTTGAGTTCTCTCTTTGAAAAGAGCCTCATTTATATTTTTTTGGCGAAGTACTTTACTTCCACTGGAGCCTGCATTTTCTGGAGCAATTGCCGATGCATATCTATCCATGGGGCCAAGTGAAAGAGGTTTTTTAACTCCATCCATCCCTTCAATTTCAAGACCTTCTTCATCTACGGAAATAGCCACCTCTGCTCTACAACTTTGTTCTTCCATTATTTTGTTCTTCTTTCTGTTCCTCCCTTCTAAAATAGCCTGTTTGCACTTATTTTTGTCTTGAGATGCTTTTCGACAACCAGATACATTTCCAGGTATATTTCCAATGTGCTCCTTTATCCTATACACTCCCCCTGACATTGCTTTTCCACATAACTTACATTTAATTTTGTCGAGGTTCTTAGGATCAATCAATATCCCAAACTCCCATCCGATGTCATTTGACTTTCTTCTAAGAATCCCGGATTCGGGTTGAGTGATAGATGCTGTCGAAGATGGATTACTTGCCATTGATAACAGATATAATCTAAAAAAATTATATATATTAATAACTAACAATACATAACATGATAATAAAATTTAAATATTTAATTATACTATACAGATACAGGCATACGATACAAAATATTTTAATAACATTAAGTCATTAACCAGTCTGAGAATATTTTTTTATATATCTTAATCTAATTAATAAAATTTATTAGATATGTGTTTAAATAAATTAAATTTTAAATATTTTTTTTTTATATTTTTAAATCTGTTTTATACTGTTATATATAATTATAAATTAATAATATTTATTATTTATTGGAATTTTTAAAATTTTAATTTAATTTTCATATTTTTAAAACTGATTTATATAAATTAATAATATTTATTAGAATTTTAATATAATTTTAATATTTATAAATTCGATTAATATAAATTAATAATATATAAAATTTATAAATATGATTTATATAAATTAATAATATGTATTATATTTTTAAAAAATTTAAATATTTTTTATTTTTTAAATCTGAATATCTGATAAATGATAATATTTATTATAATTTTTAAATCTGTTAATATATAAATTAATATTTAATATTATTTATTAAAAAAGTTAAATATATTATTTATATATTAAAATCTGATTAGTGATTATATAAATAATAAATTATAAAATTAATAATGGAATTTTATATATTTAAATTTGTTTTATATAAATTAATAAAATTTATTAAAAAAATAAATTTTAAATATATTTAAATTTTAAAGGAATTGTTTGAATTTATTAAATTAAAAAAAAAAAACAAAAAACGCCGTCTCGTGACTCGCGCGACAGCGCGGACGCCACCGACACCTCGCGGGAGGCCTCCGGCGCCGCCGGAAGCTCCGCCGGACGTGTCCGGCGAAGTCCGCCGTTGCTTCCAGTGGCGCCGGAAGCGTCGCGGAAAGCTTCCAGCGCCGCTGGAAGCATCATGCGATGCTGTCGGACGCGTCCGGCGGCTGCGGACGCGTCCGGCGTCGCCGGAGACGTGCCGCGACGATGACTCAACACTGTTCTTTTGTTGATGTATCAAGTCTAAACGTAAAAACTTAAAAACGTAAAAACTTACCGGAGCGACGAAGCCTTCGACGCAACGATGCAGCTACGCAGCAACGATGAGAAGACGAAGCGGCGCTGAGAGACGACGAAGGCGTAAACAGGAAATTTCGAACAAAATACCAAAACAGTGAAACCTAAATAACGTGTCGCGGAGGCCTGACGAGGCCCGCTGAGGGCCGCCTAGGGCCGCCGAGAGCCGCCTAGGCGGCTGGGCCGCCGAGGTCACCCGCCTGGGGGTTTTCCGGCGCGGCTTGCTGCCGCCTAGCCCGTGTTTTAGAACACTGGTGTGTGTATAAACAAAAGTACAAATAATTTGCATCCTAGAAAATCTAACAAGATATATGACTAAAACTGTCCTATGTAAAATATTAGCAGTCATAAGCAGCCCCACCCAATAAAAATTAATAAAAGCAAGGAAGGTTTCCAATAACCATAAGGAAAGATTCCTCCACGAACCAAGATGACAGTTAGCAAAGGACTTCAGGGACATGACCATAGTTCACAACAGAAATAAAACCTTCTTTTGAAAAAGTAGCTTCATGTGTGAATAATGATGCAATTCTTTTGTCTTGTCGGAACCATTTGTTAAGACCCAAAAGTCTTTGAATTAGTGACTTTTTTTTAGCAAAATAGAGAATACATTATTTTTAGCAAATTCTATCATGATAACAAAGTCCTATTTTTTTTTTATCTCTCTTTATTGTCAAACATTTTACAACGTCCTTTAAAAGTAGTATAGTGACGAATGTCATGATTATTTGAGAAGTTGAAAAATACTTATTCTGTTATTTTCCCCACATGAAAAAAGACCATGAGGCTTTTGTTTCTTGTCCACATCTAGTCTACTAACTAAAAAATATGGAACCATCACATCAACAGCCTCCTTAGAATTGGTCCCACAAATATGGAGGGAGGTAAATTCAAATACGTGGAAGGCGCATAGCAGGGACTATCACAGGCAGTGACATCCTGGGGATTGACCCCTGTCCAATCCGGATACACTATCATGCGCCCACCATATGTGCTACACTCTGGGGACATCTAATATGCTAACCAAGCTTGTTCACAGCATTGCACCACTGCTTTTCTACATCAAGTCACTGTTTCTGCCTTATTTCCATCCCAAGCATTGGACTAGATGACCAAAAAGGAAGTAGGCATTTGGACATAAAGGGGAACATTTATTTTCATGCCAAGCTATTTGCTACATCCTCTTTGTTCATATTTTCCATCCCTTTTTGTTCTCCTACTCAATCGGTTTCATTTTGTTCTACTCATCCCCTTCTGCTCATCTGCTTCATCTGTTCAATGCTTCATGTACATATCTACTTTGTCACATTTGAGTTGAAGATGATTTTAATAACCAAATAATATGACCGAGGATACAGAATCGACAATGTTCATAAGAGTAGAAGAAAGGCAATATAGAGAAGTCAAAAAGAAAGAAAAATCTATGCATTCATGGATTTATTTCCAGAAAACCAAATTTAACATCCTCAAGCTATGTTAGCTAATGAAGAAACAAAGAACAACATAGAAGAGTTTCAAGAAAACTATTTTTACCTTTCTGAGCAAAATAGCAACATCTGCCTGTGAATCCTCAATGGATTGACTGCCACATTCAGTGCACCTAACATTAGGGAAAATGCTCTTCGCACGAGCCTCAACAATCTGAGCTTTCTTCAACTCCTCGCTGCTCACCATTGGAGAACCAACAAAGCCAACCTCACAGTCAAGAAGCTTGAGTCGATCAACAGTTATTCCTTCGCACAAAGTAGCAGCAGAAACTAAAGAGAATCCATATCACAACAGTTTCAAGAACATAAGGACAAGATCAAACATGTTATAAAAATAAAGCATTCTTCTGCGCATTTAGTCAAACATATACTGTGCAAGCAAACAAAACCATGCCAATTTCTACCATCGCCAAATGAACCCTGACACAGTATCATAACTCCCGATTTTGTTAAGCGTAAGGAAGAAAAAAAATCCTTCACTTAAGTTGAATCTCACCTGATGGCGTTGGATGACAGGGCGGCGATGGTAAGTGGCAGCGAATGACAGTGGAAATTGAGGTGCGCTACTTCTGCAAGTTATACAGATCTATCAAAGAAATCTATACATTTAGCTAATGGATCTGAAGTTACCCGCGGACCAGCCTCAATGAGTGATGCCAATGAATGAGCAAGGAAGAGATACAACTGTTTGAGAAGCAAGAACGGGCAGACACTGTGCTTGTCTACTTATGCTACGGGAGCCAAGGTAGTATCCGCACGGTGGGCCAGTGGCCGTCGATCGGCGGACCAGAGAACGGTGTGGCGGCTGAACGAACAGACGGCTCCTCAACTCCAGTGAAATCGATCTTGTGGGAGATTTGACTCGAAATGACGCTATTGCCCTTATCCCCTTTTAATGTATCCAAACATGCATACCGTTCTTGCATATTTATTCAATCTGATATTGCACCAGACCTGAACAAATATCCAAGGGGAAAAACTATTATGTGTACTATTTTCATCAGCCATGGATGGAGCATTCACATTTCCACGGATGCTATAATCATGATTGCCTCGTTGTTGACCAACAGATGATACAATTCTTTACCTGAATGGGAGATGTGACTACATGATTATGAAGATGGATAGGGAAAATACATATGACCACTATACTCTTGGCAGGTATCTCTGCATCCCAAGTTAATATCACCCTAGGTTGTATTATTCACAAAAGGATCAATTTCTGTGGAATGAAATTAAAGAACTATTTCCAAATTATCAAAAGGAATCAGACAAGAAAATCACTGCAAATGATTAAAAAAGAAAAACCACTACAAATGATTAAAGAAGAAAAACGGTCCTATTCTTTCCTTTCTTTTTGGCTGATCACTAGGTCTCTTCTGCACAGACAATTAGAGACGTAATGGTTAATATATTTTCCTTTTGCCTTACATTTTGCAGTTATTCTCTACTTGACTGATTGGGATAACCTGACATGTCTTCAAGCCTTAGAATTTACTAGATGAACAAAACAACATTGCATATTGTTGACGCTATGATCTGAATTAGTTTAATCCCCAAGTCACAGCTTCTCAGTTCCAGTGACAAAAGCTCTCAAGAAAACACCCAACGCATATTGAAAGGCACAAGATTCCATCCTACAAAGAAGCATGTGAAGCATGCACGACACTTGTTAATGGCTAAATTAAATATTTATGGCAACGCAGGATGATCCAAGGATTTTGCTACAATCACAACTATCATATTTCACCAACATGTGAAGTTTAGAATTTAATTCTCAACCTACAAATGTTTATGCATACATATCTAACAGGTCACCGGCTAGTAGTAACAGGGGTTGGTATCATTGGTGGTATTCATTGAGATTGTATTCCTTTGATCTCCAATAAGTTGTTGACTGATCAAACTCCTACTTTCTAATTCGGTATCAGTTGGTGTCACAGAAGAATCTACATTCTTTGCATCATGTTCGGGTGCCTAACATGTCAATTGGTCTCTTCTATGGTCGACTTCAACCACAATTGTGAATAGAGCTGATTCACTGAGTATCATCATGCTAAACCAAATCAATGAATACCTAATAGATAGGTATAAAATCAGTTACACAATCCAAATAAATGGGAGAGAGTTTAACCCAAGGTTTAAAATCTCGACCCGTGCTGAAGTTTCGGTCTCAGATCGGAACGATATGGATTTGATATCGTATCATGTTGTGCCAATATGGGTTCGATACTTTATATATATATATATATATATATATATATATATATATATATATATATATATATATATATATAAAATAAAAGGTGGTTGTTGTTGTATTAAAGTTATGTAACTTGACAGCATAAATTTATCAAAACGTCTAAAATAAAGATTAGACATTCACATCAACAAAAATATGTTTATATGATTGAGTATGTTAATATTCATGATTTTAAATTTCAAATTTATTCTAAGATAAAAAAAATTATTATCTATACTAATTATATAAATTGACACAAAAATCATAATATATATAATAATTATACAAATCATTTATTTATTAATTAATCTATATTATATATAATTATATAATTATTATGTATAAATATTCTAAATAATATTATCTATATTGAATTTAAAATCAAATTTATTTAAAAAATTTATATATTTTTAAATTTTTTAAAAAATTATTTTTTATAATTATTTATAAAATTTTAAAATTATTATAAAATTTTAATCTATTTTAAATTTATAAAAATAATTTAAAGTTTGTTTTAAAAATTATTTTAAATTATCTATTTTTTTACTTTAATTATTTATAATTTTAATAGCAATAATAAAAATATAAAATTATATATTATAATTATATTAATTAATTATCAGTTTCTTTGATTAATTATTCTTTTATATAATATATAATTTAATTTCTATTAATTAATTATAAATTATATATACTATATAATGGTTTTATTTAAAAGTTTAAATAAATCCTAACTTTTTCTCAACCTTGTAATTCCGCCTCCCATTGTAATTTTTTTTCACGTCGCCGCTGCCTCATAGCAGTCGCCTTGCCGCCACCACCTCGCCGACTCGCCGTCGCCGCATCACAACAACCTTGTCACCACCTCCTCACCGAGCTAATCTTTCGCTGATGATTCCAAGTAAGTCTTCCACGAATTGATTCTTTCTATCTTCCTTTTGTTGCGCGTGCGTGATGCACGCAATGACACACGCAAAATTGTTGTGCATGCTATGCCTGTGTCGGTCCCGCGTCAGAACGATAAAAATCACCCATTTTGGGTGGCACAACTCGAGATTTCATTCACTGATCTAACCAACCATACTTAAATTTATATAACATTCAACTTATCTAACAATAACCTACACCAAGCAGTGAACACAAAATGTAAGATAATCACTAAAGGTATACCTTACTTTCCTAAAGCTCAGAGATGCCCTCCGGCTTAACTTGCATCCCAAACTTGAAAAACACATAAATTAAAATGAGATAAAATCCCAAAAATATAAAACCCGACATTCGAACTCGAACCACTCTGATACAAATAAAATTGTCACGCCCCAAAGGTATACTTGTTCGCCAAATTGGACGATACCCCTAGTGATATTATAGGAAGTAACTGATATCAAAACAATTCAAGCCAACATAAACTACCAATGTAATATAATAACACCAAGTTACAAATGACAATGAGTGTATGTATGCATGAACATGTGAGCATACTAACTAACAAGCTAAAATCAATACTCAAACATTTGATACAGAAAGAAAATTATAAATACAAGCAGCAGAAAATAACCCAAATAACTCAAATAAAAATCCTTACTACATAATACTATATATAAAAAGATCAAAGGATGCAGTCTCATGTAAAATACTTATTACAAAAGTAAGAGAGTCAATATAATCATCTGCTAACCAAAAGCATAACCAACAATAAAATACTCCACTAATCCGCTCAACTAGGTATAACCAATAAATCGGAAGTACTTACAGTACATCCAAACCTACACAAACAAATATATAACCACCATATAACAAGCATATAACTAGTCCTGTCTAGTGCAACAATATGCGATCACAAATAGATCTCGTGAGTGGTCAAGGTATATAAATAGTCACTGTTCACGGGAGAACGCTCTATCATGGATGGTCTCGTGGGCGAACAGGATGAGGTAGCTATCTAGCTTCTCAGCCACTGACTACAGGAAAACGCTCTACCACGAATGATCTTGTGAGCAGTTAGGGTATGTAAATAGTCATTGTTTGTAGGAGAATGCTCTACCACAGATAGTTTCATGGGCAGACAGGATGTAAAAGTGGCTACTGTCTGCAGGAGTACACTCTACCACAGATGGTCCCATGGGCAGACAGATATATACGTAGCTATCTAGCCATGGACTACGAGTGACAATATACGCTACCACAGATGACCCCGTGGGTAGTTGTATGTATTATGATCACTGATGACTCTCTCGACCCCGAATTAGAGATAATGGTTGACAGGATATACCAATGGTCACTAACAACTCTCTCAACCATGAATGAGAGACAACGGTCGTAAGTGTAAGGAACTAGGGTGCTAAACACACAGAAAGTGCAACAGAAAACATCTAGTTCATATCAGAAGATCCATGTGAAGGAAGAAAACATATACTACGTTTTAACATGATAAGGAGTTATACCTTTGATGTGTGTACTCGATCTCCCGACAGCTAGGATCTCAGCACGATCATGTATCCGTACCTCTTTCGGTATCCACATGAATACAAGACAATGAAGAAGACTAACACTCAAGGTTGTGTTAGCAGCCCTCTTTGAGTTTCGGCCAAAGAAAGAAAGGATAAGAAGAAGAATGAATTCACACTAAAAAATGAGAGAAAAAAATATTTTTATACCTCATCCAATGAAAATACTTAATGAGCATTAACACTCCATTAAGGCCATTTTGAACTCTTCATTTTTTAATTTAATTTTTAAATTGAATGAATTTCGAAATTAACTCTTCTAATGTTTCATTAATCTCCATTAATCCTCTTTAGTGAATGAATTCACTTGATTCTAACTCAAGTTTAATTCGGATTAGATTGAATCCATATGGTTGGATTCACTTGAGTCTAACTAAATGATTCTAATTCGGATGTGTCAATCATCTCACACTTGACTCTTAGAGCTAATATTAACAATCTCCCACTAGCTCAAGTGTTAATCACTAAAATAATCTCATCTAATGGTTCATCACATTTTAGTCAAACTAAAATGAATCTATCTCCAAATCAGTATGTTCTTTGTGTGTGATCCAATAAGTTCTTGTAACGTTAGCAATGTCTCCAAAATTATTTTAGATACATAAATAATGAGTGACATCTAACAAGACATTATTGCTACCCAAGTGACGAAAATGTCAATATCTGACTTAACCTTTCCGTGACTATTATCTTGAATGACTCAATCCTTCTATCCTTGATATCTAGATTGATCAATGAGGCATAGACCGTGTTATCCTCTTATCAATCTTTGTGTTTCTTGATCTCTAAGTAGACATACTCAATCAAATAAGTTCAATATCTCATATTGATTCATATGAGTATGGTCATGCTTTCTTGTGTCCTACTAATCAAGGGGCTCACGGATATTGCTTCCGTCATATGAAAGAGATAGATCTCATGCACATCACTCATATCCCTTCACATAACTTCTTGCATACCTAGTGATCGACTTTATAGTCTATCCTGTTATAGATGACGATTGATGATACCAAAGTACACGACTCCTTATGTAGGGAACCGTAGTGACTTCAGATCTAAGGACTATTCATACCAATAGTCACATGAGAATGTTTATGACACAGTTATAACGATCTATGAAACATTCTCATGGGGGATTATTCAGTATATATTCTCTAATATATACCCATGTGTCAACCTGATATATCATATCCATGATTTGTGAGATTAAGTCATTCGTTGATCTACGTGTTAGTCTCAACGCATTAATATTGTCCTTGCATATTAATATTTGACTAGGAATAGTTTAAAGTAGTGTTCTATATATATCTACAATATCTCACTATCAATTCAACCAATTGATATATTGTAGATTAGAACCTCTTATTTTAGAACATTATTATACTTATTCATTCGGCACTGAATTAAAATAAATATAATAACCAACTTTGTCTTTTATTGATAATAAAATATGATACAAAAGGAGCCTCTTACAATCATCTTATAATTGGTACTAGGGCTAATACTAACAATCTCCCACTAGCACTAGTGTCAATCACTGAAATATCTAATATCCAGTGACCTAATATGACCATCATGCTTTCTCTATGCCAAAGCCTTGGTCAAGAGATCCACAATGTTAGCATCGGGCGGTACTCTGCATATCCTCACATCTCCTCTATCGATGATCTCTCGAATAAGATGGAATCACCGTAGTATATTTTTGGATCTCTGATGAGAGAGAGGTTCCTTAGCCTGTGCAATAGCTCCATTGTTATCACAATAGAGGTCTATTAGGTTCGTTAAACTAGGAACAACACCAAGCTCTATAATGAACTTCCTGATCCAAACAGTCTCTTTAGCTGCAACTGAAGTGGCAATGTACTCGACTTCTATTGTAGAATCAGCGACTGTGTTTTGCTTTGAACTCTTCCAGCTCACAGCACCACCATTTAAACAAAATATATATCCTGACTGTGATCTATAATCATCCTTGTCAGTTTGGAAGCTAGCATCGATGTAACCCTTTACATCAAGCTCTTCATCGCCTCCAAAGATCAAGAAATAATCTTAAGTTCTTCTCAAGTACTTAAGAATATTCTTGATTGCTATCCAGTGACCTTCACCTGGACTAGTATCTGCTCGTCATGCTTAACGCATATGAGATATCTGGGTGAGTACAAAGTATGTCATACTTGATAGACCCTATAGCAGATGTATAAGAAATCTAATCTATGCGGTCGCTTTCTTTCTTAGAAGAGGGGCATTAAGTCTTCGAAAGACTCACACCATGTGACATCGACAGGAATCCCTTCTTGGAATGCTGCATGGCAAAACGTTTAAGCACCTTGTCAATATATATACTCTGGCTTAGGCCAAGCAATCTTTTGGATCTATCGCTATAGATCTTGATGCCTAAAATGTAGGTTGCTTCACCTAAGTCCTTCATTGAGAAATAATTCCCAAGCCAAGTCTTCACTGGCTGAAGAGTAAAGATATCATTTCCAATGAGAAGTATGTCATCTACATACAATATGAGAAAGATGATTGTGCTCCCACTAA
This sequence comes from Zingiber officinale, assembly GCF_018446385.1. NCBI lineage: Eukaryota > Viridiplantae > Streptophyta > Magnoliopsida > Zingiberales > Zingiberaceae > Zingiber > Zingiber officinale. The sequence continues at coordinate 119,284,217 of NC_055997.1, forward strand.
CTTTCTTGTAGACACAAGGTTCATCTTCATCATTAATGAAACTAAAAGCTTTGATCGCATCATCGAATCGAAGATTCCAACTTCTAGAAGCTTGCTTTAATCCATATATGAATCGTTGCAACTTACATACCTTTCTAGCATGCTCTAGATCTACAAAACTCTTAGGTTGTATCATGTACACATCCTCAAGTAGATTTCCATTAAGAAATACGGTTTTGACATCTATCTGTCAGATCTCATAATCATATTAAGTGGCAATAGCAAGCATGATCCGAATAGATTTAAGCATCGCAACTGGTGAAAAGGTTTCATCATAGTCTATACCATGAATCTGCTTGAATTCTTTAGCCACCAATCTACCTTTATAGGTATGCATATGACCATCCATGTCAGTCTTCACCATGAAGACTCACATACACCTAATGGGTTTGATCCCTTCAAGTGGATCAACCAAAGTTCATATTTGGTTAGTGTACATGGATTCCATTTCGAATTTCATAGCCTCTAGTAATTTCTCAGAATCTGGGCCCTGTATAATTTCCTGATAAGATGTAGGTTTGTTGAGAACAACAAACACTACATCACCGTGGTCAGACAAGAGAAAAGAATATCTCTCAAGTTGACGACGGATACTATCAAATCTGCGTAAAGCTTGTGCTACTTGAACAGGTTGTTGCTCAACAACTTCTTGCGATGTAACAAAATCATGATCCACAACATCTTGTGGTACTTGTTCAGTTTCCATCAAGGCGTTAGTACTAGTTTATGTATCTTGAATTTCTTTAAGATCGACTTTACTCTCACTAGATTTTCTAGAAACAAATTCTCTTTCTAGAAAAACACTATTTCTGGCAACAAACACTTTGCCATGTGTGGAATTATAAGAGTAATATCCCTTTGTTTCCTTGGGATATCCTACAAAATAGCATTTGTCCAATTTGAGTTCTAGTTTATCTAAGACTTGTCATCGAACGTAAGCCTCACAACTCCAAAATTTCATGAAAAACATCTTAGGACTCTTCCCAGTTCATATCGTATATGGTGTTTTTATGACAACCTTAGATGGAATGCGGTTAAGTGTGAAAGTAGTTGTCTCTAGAACATGTCCCCAGAAGGAAATAGAAAGATCTTTATGACTCATCATTAATCGTACAATATTTAATAAAGTATGATTTCTCCTTTCTGATATACCATCCATTGTGATGTTCTAAGTGGAGTAAGTTGAGATATGATCCCACACTCAACGAGATGGTCATGAAACTTTTGGCTAAGGTATTCCCCACCTCCATCTGATCGAAGCATCTTAATATGCTTACCAAGTTGGTTTTGTACTTCATTCTTAAATTCTTTGAACTTTTCAAAGGATTCTGACTTATGTCTCATCATATACATATAGTCATATCCACTAAAATCATCAGTGAAAGTAATGAAGTAATGATAGCCTCCTCTAGCTGATATTCTGAAAGGGTCATATACATCAGTATGTTTGAGTCCTAACAAATTATTAGCTCTTTTGCTGTGTCTACTAAATGGAGTTTTAGTCATTTTGCCTTGAAGACAAGATTCACATGACTCATATGATTTAAAATCAAATGAGTCCAGAAGCGCATCTTTATAGAGTTGAGATATGTAACTCTCATTTATGTGACCCAAGCGACAATGCCAGAAATATATTTGGTTCAAATTATTAGACTTGAATTGTTTGATATTTATGTTATAAATTGGGTTTTCAAAGTCTAGAACATAGAGTTCATTTAACAGAGGTGCACTACAATAAAACATGTCATTTAAATAAACAGAACAACATTTGACATTTATTATAAATGAAAACTCCTTGTCTAAATAAGAAATAGAGATTATGTTTTTAGTTAAAGCAGACACATAATAACACTTTTCTAGTTCTAAAATAAGCCCAGTGGGCAAAGATAAGGAATATGTTCCTACAACAATAGCAACAACTCTTGCACCATTGCCTACTCGTAGGTCCACTTCGCCCTTCGTCAATGCTCTACTATTTCTCAACCCCTGCACATTAGTACAAATGTGAGATGCACACCCGGTATCTAATACTCATGAAGAAGAAATAGATAGATTGATTTCTATAACATATATATACCTAAGGCAGAAATCTTATTTCTCGTCCTTTTCAATTCCTTTAGGTACACCTTGTAGTTCCTCTTCCTGTGTTCGGTCTCACCGCAGTGGAAACAGGTTCCATCCTTAACAACCCCGCCTTTAGGTTTCAGTGCATGAGTCTTGCCCTTGTCTTTGGTTTGGGTCTTACCCTTACCTTTAGGCTTCCACTTGCCTTTGCCCTTTGGCACCATCAAAATGGTACTAGGTTTTACCTTCTTAAGGTTGAGTTCAGCAGTTCTCAACATGCTCAACATCTTAGGTAGTGGTTTGTCAATTTAATTCATGTTGTAGTTCATAACAAATTGACTGTAGCTCTCAAACAATGATTGCAGAATAAAGTCAATGGTCAATTCTTGGCCTAGTGGGAACCCCAACCTTTGTAGATTCTTCACATACCCAATCATTTTGAGCATATAAGACCCTACGGGACTTCCTTCTTGCATTCTGTACTAAAACAGTGCCTTAGGGATCTCAAATCTCTCATGCCTTGCTTGTCCTTGATATAGTTGTCTAAGATGTTCAACTATATTATAAGCATCCATGTTCTCATGTTACTTCTGAAGCTCATAGTTCATGGTGGCGAGCATAAGACATGATACATCTAATGCATCATCTTGATGCTTCTTATAAACATCCTAATCAGCTTTAGTGGCAGTAGTGGAGGGTGCTCCAGGAATGGGTTGCTCTAAGACGTACTGTTTTCTTTCTTGCTTGAGAACTATTCTCAAGTTTCTGTACCAGTTCATGAAGTTAGCTCTATTGAGCTTGTCTTTATCAAGGACAGATCGCAGAGAGAGGGTATTCGACGTATTTGATGACATAGTAATCTACAATAATAAAATACAGAAATAAGTATCATATTTAGATCATTCAATTAGGATTTTAATTAAATTATTCTCCCACTTAATTATAAAGCTTGGTAAGAGCAAGTCATGGATGTAGTTTTACCTATACTACTAATTCCAAATCCAATTGCGATGACATTCATGTGGGACAAGATCCATGTTATACCTCATCTTGAGTTAACTTTGGCTAATCACCCAAGACTTAGTGTAACTTAGGTAGGTAACGTTTACTAATTACATCCTATGTAACTCTTATATCATTCGGTGAATAAGACTATTTATTGGTTTGCCCATCTTATGAAATTCACATTATATAGCTTATCTTGAGTTAGCTTTGACTAATCGCCCAAGACTAGTATAATTTAAATTTCATCATATGGGATATGTCTCTAAGTTCTCAATCCAATTGATAAAACTTAGTTAAGTCACACTCAAAATTTAATAGTCGAACATCACAATTGTCTTGTCGCACTCTAGGAAGATAAATCGAGTCACTTTGCTTTGGCAAAACCTGACTACAATTAATCGAGCTAGAAGTGAGTACCAAACTTTGGTAGGCATATATTAAAAGGACCTAATTATTGTTAAACTACACATGTATCACATACAATCATGGCACACATTAACATATATGCTAAATTAAACGTGACATGGTTATGACCCCATAACTACGATCTTCTCAAGACAATGAGAAGATCAAAAGGTCAACCTAGGTTTAAGCATCTTATCCAAGTGCTTCTTTGATCGTCGTGTGTTGTTGTCCTTCTCCCTTTTCCACCATTGTCCAATAGACTAATTCTTCTCTAATTTGTACATTACAAAACCTAAAGAAACCTCAAGTTACATTCGAGGATAGTCTAAATTTACAACAAGAGTGATAAAAGATGAAGGCACGACACGCAAGCCATATTATGAATTACAACACACATCCAATCACATTGGGGTTAAAGGGCATAACCATGCACCATGTCATCTATATATTTATAATATCCTTATGACATAAATCTACTATAATTTCAACAACTAATTATGAGCTGCAATGTCATGGTGATCCCGCTAGCCAGTTAGCGGACGGGGTTCAAGGGGCAGCGCCCCTTGCGAGGGTGAGAGGGCAATGCCCCAGCGAAAAATTATTTCGCATACTCATTGTATGAGTTGCTGCCATACCCGAGACCATGCAACCCACAAAAATCGAGAGACCATGTTGTTCACAACACTTTGTCTGAGACCACCTTGCTGTTCACAACTTCTATTGGCCAAAATGTTGGAAGTTTATTTCTATCAAATGAATAGGTTATAGCACTTGTTCATAACAAGTATGAAGATGTTATATCCTTTAGTTTGTTCATATACTCACTGTTTCATTCCCAACAGAAAACTCATAAACGTGCAAATCATAGTAAACCTATAATGCAATTTCTATATAACATATAAAATCTAACAACTTAGTATACGCCTTCGCAAGTAGCTCTGATACCACTATAAGAAACTAGGGCGCTAAATACACAAAAAGCGCAACGAAAAATATCTAGTTCCTATCAGAAGATCCATGTGAACGAAGAAAACATATACTAAATTTTAACATGATAAGGAGTTATACCTTTAATGCGTGTATTCGATCTCTCGACAACTAGGATCTTAGCACGATTACATGTCTGTGCCTCTTTCAGTATCCATACAAACACAAGAAATGAAGAGGACCAACACTCTTTGAGTTTCGGCCAAAGAAAGAGAGGAGAAGAAGAATAAATTCACACTCAAAAATGAGAGAAAAAAATACTTTTGTACTTCATCCAATAAAAATACTTAATGAGCATTAATTCACTTAATGAGACTTAATGAGCATTAACACTCCATTAAGGTCATTTTAAACTCTTCATTTTTTAATTCAATTTTAAAATTGAATGAATTTCGAAATTAACTCTTCTAATGTTTCATTAAACTCCATTAATCCTCTTTAGTGAATGATGAGTGTAACTCAAGTTTAATTCGAATTATATTGAATCTATATGGTTGGATTCACTTGAGTCTAACTCAATTATTCTAATCCGGATATGTCAATCATCTCATAATTAACTCTTAGAGTCAATACTAACAGTCAAGACATAACAACATAATGATAAGTAAAAAAACAAATAATCACATCCAGTATGCTACTCTATAACTACACCTCGGTCTAACCTCACTAACATATAGGTATGCCTTATTAACAAATCAAGGTATAGTAGGACACTCGATATCCTATACTACAGTATGATCTTACTAATTCACATGCATGAATAAATATCAAGTTGGTAACCTAGTTCAATATTCTACAGCTATGCTACGGTATAGTATCACTAGCATAAAAGTACAACTACAATGACCATAAATAGCATGGATAACAACGAGACTACATGGATATCAAAATAGACTAAAACAAGTGCAAGTAGTAAAGGTCAACTCTAGAAATATATAAAGTAGAGACAAGGTAAGCAATAACTACTATCTAATCAAAATATAGTAATAAATAATCATGCACTAGAATCAAAGATACTATAGAAGTCAAAGCAGGAACTATCCACCTCAAGCGTAGAATATCTTAACCGTCTTCAAGTCAAAAGTCTCGAGCTCAAATCCTATAAGTGTGGGATAGGAAGCAAATCTAAGGATCTATAATATATGAACCAATTGTTGGTGCGGTTAGCACTAACGGTCTAACTCAGGTTTTGATGAATGATAAAGTAGGTTAAGTTAATTTTGTTGTGATCTAACACTTTGACTGGGTGAAGGAGAAATCCAGCTAGGTCAACGGACCGATTGGATAGCTGGTGCGAAGCCCAGCTAGGTCGACGAGCCGACCGGATAGATAACAAGAAATCTAGCTATGTCGATGGGTTGATCAGATAACTGGTATAAAGTCTAGCTAAGTCAAAAGGTCTACTGGATAGCTGGCACGAAGTCCAAACAGGTTGACTGACTGATTGGATGTCTAGCAAAAGAAAAGTAAAGGTAAGTCACTGGAGGGGAGTGACTTGGTGAGGGCGCGTTCCCCGTTTGAGGGAACTATAGACGTCGATTCAACTTAAAGCCATTTTGAAAATCTAAGTTGAGATCGTGACTAGATTCTGGTCTCGAGGAGACAGAATCTAATTACTACTAAGTTTATATATATATATATATAGAAATGTTCTCCTGCGGTGCATTTCTTGCGGTTTGGTGCGGTAGAAGTGATTTGGCATTCCACGTCAAAGCCAAAAAAAATAAAAAAGCGCACGCTGCGGACTTGCCTTCCTGATCGGTCACTAGTCCGATCAGGGAACCTCCTGATCGGTCTCTGGACCGATCAGGGAACCTCCTGATCGGTCTCTGAACCGATCAGGGAACCTCCGCTTCTCCCGGCGTTTGCCGATGATCGGCGTTTAACGCTGGCGGAACACCCCTCGGCCGGATCACAACCGGATTCCGGCCGGATCGCGACCGGATTCCGGCCGGATCGTGGCCAGAATCGGCAGCGTTGCGTCTGCTAGCATCGCGGCAGATTTGGCCATGAAACGGCCGGATTCCGGCAGCGATCCGGCTGACAGTGGCTGGGCGTCCAACGGAAGGTCGGCAGTGGCCGTTTGGCGAGGTCGGCGAACGTGGAATGCCAAATCACTTCTACCGCACCAAACCGCAAGAAATGCACCGCAGGAGAACATTTATATATATATATATATATATATATATATATATATATATATATATATCAGTGTTCGAAAACACGGGCTCGGCGGCTGCCTAGGCGTTGTGCGGCAGTAGGCCGCGCCGGAAACCCCCCAGGCGGGTGACCTAGGCGGCTCTCGGCGACCCTCGGCGTAGATATTTAGGTTTTCATATTTTGTACCAAATTTGTTGTTTGTGTGTTTAGGGTTTAGAGTTTAGGGTTTTATCGTCTCTCAGCGCCGCTTCGTCTTCTCTCATCGTCGCTGCGTCAAGGCTTCGTCGCTCCGTGGCTCCGGTAAGTTTTTACGTTTTTTCCCTTACTTTCTGTTAATTTTTTTTTTATTCCTGTTGAGTCATTGTCGCGGCACGTCTCCGCAGCGCAGGATGCGTCCGCAGCTGCCGGAAGCGTCGTAGGACGCGTCCGGCAGCATCTCGTGATGCTTTCAGCGACACTAGAAGCTTTCCGCGACACTTCCGACGCCGCTGGAAGCAACATCGGACTTCGCCGGACTCGTTCGGCGGTGCTTCCGGCAGCACTGAATGCGTCCGGCGGAGCCGGACCCCTCCCACGAGGCATCCGCGCCATCGCGACAGAGACGACGTTTTTTTTTTTAGATTTAATAAATTAAAACAATTCCTAACGGGGATAATTTCAATAATAGAGTTGGGTTCAAGCCTAATAAAATTACGATCCCAATTAAATATATTTAAAATTTATTTTTTTATAATAAATATTATTAATTTATATAAAACAAATTTAAATATATAAAATTATATATAAAATTCTAATAACCATTATTAATTTATATAATCAGATTTAAATATATAAATAATATATTTAACTTTTTTAAATAAATAATAATAAATATTAATTTATATATCAACAGCTTTAAAAAATTATAATAAATATCATCATTTATCAGATTTAAAAATATAAAAAATATTTAAAATTTTAAAAAAATATAATACATATTATTAATTTATATAAATCATATTTATAAATTTTATATATTATAAATTTATATTAATCGGATTTATAAATATTAAAATTATATTAAAATTTTAAAAATTCTAATAAATATTATTAATTTATATAAATCAGTTTTAAAAATAAAAAAATATGAAAATTAAATTAAAATTTTAAAAATTCCAATAAATATTATTAATTTATATATAAAACAGATTTAAAAATATAAAAAATATATTTAAAATTTAATTTATTTAAACAAATATCTAATAAATTTTATTAATTAGATTAAGATATATAAAAAAATATTCTCAGACTTGTTAATGACTTAATGTTATATTTCATTATTTTGTATGGTATGATATAATTAAATTTTATTATCATGTTATGTCTTGTTATATATAATTTTTCAGATTATCTGTTATCAATGGTAAGCAATCCATCTTCGACAGCATCTGTCACTCAATCCGAATCCAGGATTCTTAGAAGAAAGTCAAATGACATCGGATGGGAGTTTAGGATATTAATTGATCCTAAGAACCTCGACAAAATTAAATGTAAGTTATGTGGAAAAGCAATGTCAGGAGGAGTGTATAGGATAAAGGAGCACATTGAAAATATACCTGGAAATGTATTTGGTTGTCGAAAAGCATCTCAAGAAGACATAAGTGCAAACAGACTATTTTAGAAGGGAGGAACAGAAAGAAGAACAAAATAATGAAAGAACAAAGTTGTAGAGCAGAGGTGGCTATTTCTCTAGACGAAGAAGAAGGTCTTGAAATTAAAGGGATTGATGGAATTAAAAAACCTCTTCCACTTTACCCCATGGATAGATATGCATCGACAATTGCTCCAGAAAATGCATGCTCCAGTAGAAGTAAAGTGTTTCGCCAAAAAAATATAAATGAGGTTCTTTTCAAAGAGAGAACTCAATAAGTTCAACAATATATTGGGAGATGGGTTTATGAAAATGGAATCTCATTCAATGCTGTTGATAATGATAGCTTCAAGCAACTAATGGAGGCAGTGGGTCAATTTGGACTAGGATTCAAGCCTCCAACTCAATATCAACTTAGGGAGCTACTATTGAAAGCCGAAGTTGAAAGAACAAAATAAATGCTGAAGAAACATGAAGAAGAATGGGCAAAGAATGGATGCTCAATCATGACAGATGCATGGAGTGATAGTAAAAGAAGAAGCATCTTAAATTTGTGTGTTAATTGCAAGGAGGGTACTACATTTTTAGAGTCTAAGGAGTCTTCAGACGAGGCGCATACATCTGAACTTATTTTTGAGTATGTTGACAAGTGTATTGAACAGGTAGGAGCTCAGAATATTGTTCAGATTGTAACAGACAATGCCACCAACAATATGGATTGTAGATGGTGGGAAAGATGATGAAGTTGAACTAGGTTCCGGGCTCACTTGGCAAATCGTTGATGAAGTAAGTGGAGCAGATGAAAATCTACAACCCCGAAGAAGCTCTAAAGTGAGAGAACTTCATGAAGATGATTTTGAATCTGAAGAAGAAGACGAGGATCACAATAATGATATTGAAAATTATGGAGAACAAGTTATTGAAAATTATGGAGAAGAAGAAGAAGTAGAATAAATATGAGTCTATGAGATATTATTAGTTGTATATTTTTGAACTCATTTTGTTAAGACATGATTTATGTTATTCAACAATTATATTTTGCTTAGTGGTTACTGGTTCACAATGTATTGTAATCTTGAATTGAACTATTGCTACCATTTTCTAATGTTTTCCCCCACTAAAGTTGTTTTAGCTATAGCAAGGTTTTAAAATTTGAGTTGGATATATGTTCTATTGTTTACTACATGATTATGATAACTTACTGCATGTTCTACTGTTCAACTGTTTCTTTTACTCATATTTACTGAGTTTAGTATATTTCCTTTACACAAAACTATTAGTTTTCTTTTAGTTTTTCATTTTTTTTGTATTGGAAAGTATGCATTTATTTCAGCATACATAGTTAGATCTCCATTGCTATGAAATTGTTTAAGACAATATTTAAATTTGCATATGATATTGTCCACAGTCCACATGAGAAACAAGGGATACCGAGGAATCCGCCTAGCGGCGCCTAGTCCCCGCCTAGTCGGCCTAGACGCTAAGCGCTAGTCTGTCGGTTCTAAAATTCGCTAGGTGCTAGTCGGACGACAGATTTGTGCTAACATTTGTTTTGCAGGGTAGTATAATATTTATTACCTAGGACTAATCTTTTCTTGCAGGAAAAAGGGATCCGGGCGCCCGGAAAGGATCTGGGCGCCCGGAATGCAAAAGTTTATCTCGTCGCAACGTGGAGCGCGCTGATTGGCTAGACAGACGTCACGCTCCAGGCGCGCGGAAGGGATCCAGGCGCCTGAAGCTTCCTATATAAGGAGGCCACCACCTGGAGCAAAGGACAACAATTTTCTTTCTGTGATTACTCTGTTGCGCACTGCTCCTGCGACGCTACGAAGCTCTTCCGGCAACCTGTGGCTCAATTTCTTGTTGTTGTCGGTATTTCTTTTTTCTTGTACTTAATCGTGTAACATTTTACAAATTTTTAGTGATTGCCCAACGAAAGTACTCTCACGTGCGACTTTAGTGTAGGAGTCGACAAAGACTCCGAACTAAGTAAAATTGATTTTGTTAGCGTTGTGTTTTATGTTTCCGTTTCTTACTCGATAACGATTTTCGAAGATCGCTATTCACCCTCCTCCCCCTCTAGCGAACTTTACGATCCAACACCAATAAATCAAGTTACTCATCCTATTAGTAACTCCATACTAATAATTACTAAGTAGTTAATGAGTTATAAATTTGATTACTGATTCAATAAATCCTTAATCATATTATCTAATTATAACCAATCTGTAAACCCACTCTCAGATTTCACAAATGCATAAATCAATAAGGTTATTAATAATAATCCTAAAGCCAATTATCTATTAATTAATAATCATCATTAAACTAGTTCAACCTTCATCAGCTAATTTAATCAATCATCAATTCATTAATTAACCCCAAGTTAACTTACTGGTATCCTCTTCCTCTTCCTACTTACTCGAACAATAACACTGTTTAATCAACATTTACCCAATTTCTTTATAACTCAGTTAATTAATTCAATCAACAATTATCTAATAGCATTATCTGAAATTAAATATGTTACTCAATAATGAAATTTAAATTAGAATTTCTTTACCTTTATTGTTCGGCCCCTCCTCCGACAGCTTCAACTCCAGCAGAGGCTAGCTCACGGTGGCCGACGATGGCCCTAGGTCAAGGATAGCTGCTGGCGACTAGTGGTCACAACGGAGTTGGGTATTGGAGGCGGCGGCGATTGCAAAGGGTCGGTCAACTATTGCCCGCAACAATTGTGCACAGCAAGGGAGAAGGAAGGAAGGCGGTCGATGTATAGACGGGGTAAAGGATGCCCGACACGGCGGTCCGTGAGCGTCAACCAAGAAGAAACACAGTTGTGGCCTGCGCGCTCAAGGCGGACCACCGACCATGGAGATGGAGGAGAGAGATGGGTGGTGGCGGCAGCGGTGCACGATGCCGACTGAGAGAAGCACTGTCGCGCCTTTGCGAGAAGTGGCGAAGTAGATCAAGGACTTAGGGTTCGGGTGAATAGGAAAATAAATGAAATTTTTGTAAGGAAATTAAGGTGACGTTTGGTTTTTTTTTATGAGGGGTGCTTAGTTGGAGGGAATGAGAGTGGGGAATGGGAAAGAGATTGAAAGTAGATGTTTGGTTGGGAAGATTAGTGGTGGGTCCCACGGATTCATTACCCCAAACATGGGAATGAACCATTCCCTAGCAAAAGGAAGAGAATGGGAAACCCCTCATTCCCATTCCCCACTTCTATCAATCTCATTCTCATTCACATTCCCTTATGTGAACCAAGCACCTCCTGAATCGGAATTGGAATCGGAATCGGAATATTATGAAATGAGAATGGGTATGAGTATAAATATAACTTTTAAAAATAATATTTGGTTAGTTAAATATTTTCTATTGGAATAAACTAAAATTTTCTTTTTTTACGCTGAGAGAAAAATATGATAAGAGAGAATGATGAGAGAAAAAGTGTGATAAGAGAGAAAATACGATGAAAAATAATGAAAAGAGGGAAAGTGTGATGGGAGAAAATGAGGAAATAGAGTGTAATGGGAGAGAGCACGAGGAGAGAGAAAATATGATGAGAGAGAAAGTATGATGGGAGATAATGAAGAAAGTGTGTGTGATAAGAGATTGAGGAAAGAAAAAGTATGATGAGAAAAATAAGAAAAAAGAGTGTGTGGGGAGAGAAAGCATGATGAGAGAGGATAAGTAGAGAGAAAGTGCGATGAAAGAGAAAGTACGATGAGAAGAGAAATTTTCATGATAAAAAATGAGAAGAGAGAGTGTATAATGGGAGATATTGAGGAGAGAAAAAGTATGATAAGAAAGAAAGTGTGAATGAAAAAAAAAGAAAATATGATGAGAGAGAATAAGGAGAGAGAAAGTGATATGAAAAAAATTGAACAAATATATTAAGGATATTTTCATCCACAACTTAATTCTCATTTCCATTCTCATCAAAACTCAAAGGAGCAGGTGAATTTCATCAATACCTAAGTTTTTGAGTTTTATTCTAAAATTTTAATTTCATTTTCATCAATCAAAAATAAGATTTGAGAATAAATTCATTCCCTCATTTCCAAACCCCTAAAATTAAACGCCACCTAAACTTAGGAGCAGGTGAGTTTCATCAATACCTAAATTTTTAGGTTTTATTCTAAAATTTTAATTTAATTTTCATCAACAAAAAATAAGATTTGAGAATAAATTCATTCCCTCATTTCTAAATCCCTAAAATTAAACGCCACCTAAACTTTTCTTATATCTAAAATAGGCTTTTTTCGTATATTTTCCTCTTAATTTCGTACCCATATAAATTTATTTTTCTAAATAAATTTAATTATGCCAAATTTTATCATTATATATATATATATATGAGAAATATTATGCTGCGGTGCCTTATGTGCGGTTTTGCTGCGGTACTTGCCACGTCAGCGAGAAAACACAAAAAAAATCAACGCTGGTAGAAGAGAATCTAGGCCTGGACCGATCAGGCTCCAACCTGATCGGTCTGGGAGTCTCCTGATCGGTCTGTGGACCGATCAGGCCACTTGATCCACTCTAGAAGTCAAAATAACTGACTGTGAGTTGGCTTGGCTTGACACAACAACCATCGAACGGAACCAAAGGTAAACACGAGACAAAAGCCTGATCGGTCCAGGCCTAGATTCTCTTCTACCAGCGTTGATTTTTTTTGTGTTTTCTCGCTGACGTGACAAGTACCGCAGCAAAACCGCACATAAGGCACCGCAGCATAATATTTCTCTATATTATATATATATATTTTAGTATTTTAAACATCAGCCCTGATAGAGCACTTATCCAGAACTTCTTCTGGAGCCGCAATGCATTACTTGATTGGTGCTTGAGTACATTAGCCCTGCACTTGGTAGGATGATCTTGACAGACTCAATTGCTTGGTTGGTGCTTGAGTTGATTGATAGTGACTTTTTTTATTTTGAGATTGGTAACCATGATAATACACATACATGTATATAGTTTTATATCTTAGATAGCTATTTTTATTTGATACTTCATTAGAAATAATCTTTAGGATGCCTTTAGTAAATGTGATAGAATTATGATTGAGTTGATTAAAATAGGATTGAGAGTAGAATTAATAATCATTTTCCATGCTTATATGATCCGGTGGTAAGAGCCGGGGACCCCCTAACGAGGGGTCAATGCCACGTGGAGGTTAGAGGGCCAGGTGGTCCGTCGAAGAAGGGTGAGCCGACCGGATGCATGAAAAAAGGGCAGGCCGATCGGCCTGCCCGTAAACGTCTGATAGTGAAAGACGCCCTGACAGGGGGTCGGGGTTCCGACGCTCAATGAAATAGTAAATAATGACCGAGCGGAAGGCCTAAGAGAAGGCAGGACATAATGGGCGCTCCGGCCGGCCGGCGCAGGGAATTAAAGCCGTCCGGACGACGCTCTTCGCGTCGGCCGTCCGGACGGACATCCCGGCCGGGCGGTGGATGAAGGAGAGGAACATCTTCTGACAGCCGTCAAGTCCTACGGCTAGGCCATACTCTAAGTCTGACAACAAGGTGTTCTGTTGTCCCATCGAAGACGTGATTGGACTGTAGCAGTATGGTGTCAGGTAAGCTCTCTGACAGGTACATACCGAGGTATGGGCTGCGGACACGTATGCGCCTCGGTGGACGTGCACTAGTTCTTTCGCCGCTCTATATAAAGAGCCTCTTACTTCGCCGGAGGTACGCATTCTACAAGCTTTGGAGCCACCTTTTGCTGTCCGCTTACCTGACTTGAGCGTCGGAGGGTCGCCGCCGGGAACCCCTTCCCGGCCCGACTTCTGTGCAGGTTCGCCGGAGATTCGTGCGACCCGAAGGAGGCCTACACCATCGAATATGAGTGCGCCACGTGCCCAGCGTCCTTTGGTTCGGCGATTCGGACAGGATCAATTTGGCGCCGTCTGTGGGAACGCTCCTGCATCCGATCGGCAGCCATGGACGAGGCTGGACGACAACACATGGTGACGCTCTCGAACGAGGAACTTGACGCTCTGATCGAGATGAGGGGCCAAGCTCGTGGGTAAAAGCAAGCCACGGTAGGCGGCGGAGCAACAAGCAACATCGGTGTCGGTGGCCGGAAAGCACCACCGGCGGCAGTACCATTCCATCGGGCTCTCTTCCGGGAGCCGTAGCAACTAATCGAGAACGGGATCATCTTCGGATGAAATCGAGACAAGACAACGAAAAGGAAAGCCCCGGCGGGCGCCTCTCGAGGCGGATCAATCGCCCAATTTTGGAGGCTATTCTACAAGACCCTTGCCCAAGCACCACGTGCCCCCGACGATCGGCGAGTACAATGGGACAACCGACCGGATGATCATCTGGGTAAGTTCGATAACACGACCACTCTCCATCAATACACAAATGGAGTAAAGTGCAGAGTTTTCTTACCACTCTCTCGGGATCGGCTCAACGATGGTTCCGGAGGTTGCGGGACGGATCCATCACAAGCTTCAAGGACTTCGAACGACCTTCCTCCACCATTTTGCAAGCGATCGACGCTATCAGCAGCGTGAGCACTGTTCGCCATCAAGCAAGAATCCGTGAATCGCTTGAGCTTACATCCAGGTTCAACCAAGTGGCGATGGACATTCCAGCGGCCACCTCGGAAACCATGATGAATGCCTTCACACAAGGCCTAGTGGATGGGGATTTCTTTCGATTCGAAAGCCGCCCGAGACTATGATCACATGCTACAACGGCGAACGAATACATCAGCGTGGAAGAAGCGGCGGCAAGGAAAAAGGAAACTCAGTAGGCGGAAACCACACGCCACACATCAGCCGAGAGGACCCGGTAGAGCAATCCGATCCCCATACGGGCCCCACATACAAGAGGTGGCACGCCCGTAAGCAAAGAAGAAATGGACCCGATGTTTTGCTCCTTCCACCGGACGGATCGCATAACACAAGGGATTGTCAAGTCTTCCTTCATGGCTCATCCTGCGCCCGGAATCTTGGGACTACGGTCTCCCTCGATCGACGAGCAGCGGAGAACTCATGGCGTCGATCGGACGGCGGTGATAGGCCGCCAGAGACTCTCGATCGGCATCGTTCCCCAAGGAAGGAGAATCGTCCAGAGAACGGTCTCGACCATCCGCTCGGAAGAGGAAAATAGAAGCTTCCCGAGGTGAGATCAACGTTATTCTGGCGGGCGGCGGAGGAGACTCACAGAGCTAGAAAGGCGGCGTCCGACTCGAGTTCATGCGGTCATTGTAGCCAAAAGCGGAAGACCGAAATTAGTCTCGGGCCGGGGACTTGGAAGGAGTTGAATCACGACGATGCTCTCTCATCAAAGTAATAGCCAATTACACTATTCACCGTGTATTTGTTGACACGGGAGCTCGATCAACATCATATTCAAGAAGGCGTTCGATCAACTGCAAATTGATCGAGCCGAGCTATGCCCATGACAACCCGCTCTACGGTTTACGGGTAATGAAGTTGGTAGGTCGGACAGATTCATTGGCTACCTCATGGGAGAAGAAGCGCTCAGAGGACAAGAACAACAAACTTCGTGGTGGTCGACTCTCCCTCTTCCTCAATGTCATTTTGGGACGATGGCGCTCGGCCAATTCGAGCGGTCGTCTCAACCTTCCACCGAAGATCAAGTTCCCGTGGAGGACAAAGTGGGAGAAATGCGGGAGATCAACTAGCAACTCGGCGATGCTACATCGAGATGGTCCGAGCAGAGGCCAATTCCGCTCGGAGGGTTAAATGCCATCACCGAAAAGCCACCCTCTTAAGTTTATGAAGAAAAGAGGAAGTGCAGATTCACCCAACCCGATCGGAGGCCACGACCTTTATAGCGTCCGATCTGGAGAAGCGAAAGGAGAACTAATCCAATGCCGAAGAAATCATGATGTCTTCGTGCGGTCGACACATGAGCTGGAATTTTGCGAGCATAGCGAGACATGAGCTACATGTCAGGGGACGCCCGACGATAAAGCAAAGAAAAGGGACTTGACAAAGCGTAATTCCATCATCGCGGAGGTGGAAAAACTTGAGGCCGGCCATATCGTGGTGTAGTTCCAGTGGTTGGCTAACGTAGTTTTAGTCTCCAAGCGGGCAACAAGTGGAGAGTGTGCATAGACTTTCGGGATCTCAACAAATCTTGCCGAAAGATTTTATCCTCTGCCCGGATAGATCAGTTGGTGGACTCTCATTTGAATTAATCTGAGTTAATCAGGACAGGGTACAAAGTGCCGCTCGCCCGTGAAGATCAAGAAAAGTCGGCTTGACGGCCGAATGCACTTATTGCTATAATGTGATGCCGTTCGGATTGAAGAATGCGGGGCCACATATCGGCGCTTGATGAATAAAGGAGAGCAGATTAGGCGGAATCTAGAAGTTTATGTGGACGACATTCTCATTAAGTCCGTCCGAGCGGCCGATCTCTTCAAGGATATGGAAGAAACCTTCCGAACGCTGCGAAATATGGAGTCAAGCTAAATCTCCAAAAGTGCCTGTTCGGAGCAAGAGGGGTACATAGTGACCAAGCGGGAATCAAGCAAATCCCAGCAAGGTGAAAGCTCTACAAGATATGCCGCCTCCAAATACAAGGAAGTGCAACGTTTGGCCGGTCGGATCACCGCTCTGTCCAGTTCATCTCCAAAATGCGACCAGAGCCTCCCGTTTCAAGATCTTGTGCAAGGCTACAAAATTTCACTGGGACTAAGAATCGTAGGGCGTTCGAAGATTTAAAACATACGAACTCTCTCCGTATTATGGCCAAGCCGCATTGTGGGCGAGCCATGCATGTACTTGTCTTCAATAGAGCATGCAATCGGCTCGACTTTAGTGAGGGCGGAGAAAAGCACGTGTATTTCCTTAGTCACATTTTAAAGATGCTGAATCTCGCTACAGGGCGAGAAGCTGGCTTTTGCTCTGGTCCTTGCCGCTCGGCGCCTTCGTCCATATCTAGCGCATACGATCATTGTCAAAACCAATAGCCCGCTCGGACGTGTTCTACTAAATCCAGAGGCATCCGGACGGCTCATCAAATGGACGACGGAGTTAAGTGAATTTGATATCCAATACCAGCCCGCTCGGCGATCAAAGCGCAATCCTTGGCGATTTTGTGACCGAGGTGCAAAGGCCGGAAGCTATGTGGAGAATATGTGGATGGGTCGTCCACTCGGCTCGGAGCGGGATTGGAATATTGTTACTCTCCCCTCAAGAAGAGAAGATATCCGTCCGGTTGGATTATAAAGCTACCAACAATGAAGCGGAGTATGAGACCTCATAGCGGCTGCAAGCAACTCGGCATGTGGGAGCCGGTCGGGTAACACTTCACTCGGATTCGCAGTTGGCCGCTCGGCAACTCTCGGTACCTTGAAATCAATAGTGCTTGGCAAGCTCAAGGAGTTCAAGCTCAAAGCTGATTTTAGAGGTGTATCGACAAAGATCCCGAGCGGAAAATCAAGCGGTAGATGAGTTAGCCAAACTCACGAGCTCGATAACGCCGGTCGCCATTCAGCATCCAATTGAAAAGTATTGTTGGTGGCGCATGTCGACCGGATGGCAGGCCTCACGATTCCGAACCACTGGAGAACACTCATCATAGAGTTCCTCCGCTCGGGCACCATCCAATGAGTATGAAGCTCAGCTGCTAAGGAGAAGAGCCGGTCGGTTCACACTCATCGGCGATCAGCTTTACAAAAAGGCTTTCTCACGCCCGTTGTTGAAATGCGTGAGCTCGGAGGACTCGGCTTACATCCTCCAAGAAGTACATCAAGGATCCTGCGGAGGGCATCCGGGCGGACGATCGTTGGCCAAGAAGATCCTCCTGGCCGGGTACTTTTGGCCGACTTTACAAGCAGACGCCGCTCGGACCGTGTCGACGTGCCTTTCATGCCAGAAGTACCATAACTTCAACCACCGACCGGCAGAGGAAATGAAGGCATCTACAGTCTCGTGTCCGTTCGACCAGTGGGGAATGAATATCGTTGGTCCATTTCCTATGGCGACCGGACAGCGGAAATTTCTAATAGTGGCGGTAGATTATTTTTCCAAGTGGGTGGAGGCCTAGCCGCTAGCTAGGATCACCGAACAAATGGTCAAAAAGTTCATATGGCAACACATCATTTGTCGGTCAGCATCCCTCGCCGACTAATTTCCGACAACGGACGACAATTCACAGGGAAGGTGCTGGAGAATTGGTGCAAGAGCTACGACATCGAGCAACACTTCAAGTTCGTGGCTTATCCCCAAAGCAACGGTCAAGCCGAAGTAGCCAATCGGGAAATTCTTCGTATTCTGCGCGCTCGGCTCGACCATTTGAGAGGAAGTTGGCCGGATGAAGTGCCGGGCGTCTTGTGGGCCATCCGGACGACTTCGAAGGAAGGGACGGGCGTCACACCATTCCATTTGGTGTATGGTGGCGAGGCAGTTATTCCGGTTGAAGTCGGCGTCGAGTCCGTCCGGATTCAGAGTTATGATGATGGCAACGCCGAACGGAGGAACATGGAGCTGGATTTGGTCGACGAGGAGCGAGCCAAGGCGTCCGTTCGGCTGATGGCATACCGGCAGCGGATGAAACAAAATTACAACCGCCGTGTAATCCCCAGATCATTCTAGGTCGGCGATATTGTCTGGAAGAAAGTCAAGCCGGTCGGCGATGTCGGCAAGTTAGAAGCTCCCTGGGCGGGCCCCTTCAAGGTTATTGAGAAGCTCCGATCGGGAGCATATTATTTGGAGGATGAAGACGGGCGGCAGCTGGATCGACCGTGGAGTCATCTCGAGCGGGGTGAAAGGTGCACGAATGTAAATCATTTTTGTATATGTTAGTCGCCTATGTCCTTGTAATGCAGGAAGCAAAATTAATGCAAAGGATGGTCAATGGATTCGCCGATCGACAGCGTCAAAATTAACCTTGAAGACCGTCGAGCTCCGACGTTAAATCGAGAGATGAGCCGGCGTCTATAAACGTCCGAGCGGAAGACCGTCGGGCTCCGACGTTAAATATCGAGGCTGCAAGCGTCCGTGCGGAAGACCGTCGAGCCGACGTTAAATATCGAGAGCCGAGGCGGCGCCTAAAACGTCGGCGGAAGACCGTCGAGCTCCGGCGTTAAAAATCGAGAGCGGCGCCGATCGACTATACGGTCGGAAGACCGCCGAGCTCCGACGTTAAATATCGAGGCGAGCCGGCGTCTATAAGCGTCGGCGGAAGACCGTCGACTCGGCGTTAAATATCGAGGCAATGGGCGTCTATAAACGTCCGGCGGAAGACCGTCGAGCTCCGGCGTTAAATATCGAGAGGCGAGGCCTATAAACGCGTCGAGCGGAAGACCGTCGAGCTCCGGCGTTAAAAATCGAGAGCCGCCGCGTCTATAAACTCCCGGCGGAAGACCGTCGAGCTCCGGCGTTAAATATCGAGACGAGCCGGCGTCTAAACCGTCCGGCGGAAGACCGTCGAGCTCCGACGTTAAATATCGAGAGGCGAGCCGGCGTCTATAAACGTCGGCGGAAGACCGCCGAGCTCGGACGAAATATCGAGAGGCGAGCCGGCGTCTATAAACGTCCGAGCGGAAGACCGTCGATCTCCGACGTTAAATATCGAGAGACGAGCCGGCGTCTATAAACGTCCGAGCGGAAGACCGTCGAGCTCCGACGTTAAATATCGAGAGACGAGCCGGCGTCTATAAACGTCCGAGCGGAAGACCGTCGAGCTCCGACGTTAAATATCGAGAGACGAGCCGGCGTCTATAAACGTCCGAGCGGATAGCCATTCACATGATACGATCAACGATAGCCTGGTCGTTAAGATCAACATACGACTGAGCGGCTCGCTTATCAAATGTGTACGGAAAACCTCTTTGGGGGTAAGGCACAGAGCAAAAGTTGGTCAGTCGAAGTTAAAAGATATTAGCGTGTAAACGCCGAGCGGCTTCGTTAGAACGCCGAGCGGCTGCTCAGTCGCATGATAAAAGACATTAAAAACAATCGACTTGTCTGGTAGAGCGTGGTGCCGAGCGGAAGAGTTTTAAAGAACACTTAAAAAAGTGTATAATAAGATTATCTATTATACACTGGGTGAACAAAAAAAGTTGGGCCGAACGGCTTGAATACAAAAAAGTTCATACACAGAAAAAACGCTTATCACACGTCAAAGTCAAAAAGAGTGTCGGGGATGGCGCCCATCACAGTCGCGAGGTCCTCGGGGGGGATGGCAAGCTCGACGGGCAGGTGACCCTTGGTCTTCAGGTAATCCACCGCCGCCTTGATCGCTTCTTTGAAAGTGAGGGATATCTTGTCGGTAAACTTCTCTCCGAAATCTTCCGAGCGGAGATACGCCTTCCTCACTTCGTCAGAACGGGCCGACTCCCCCTCTTGATATTCTTTGAGCAAGGCATGGGCAGCGTCGCTGGCGGCTTGGAGATCCTGCAAGTCTCCATCAAATCTTTGGAGATCGGTCGAGCGACCCTCCTTCTCGGTAGCCAGCAGAGCATCCAGATCCTTGATGCGTTGCTCCAGCCCTCGGATCTCCACCTTCATCCGGTCCATATCATCGATGGTCTGGAGCTTCCGGGTGGTCGCCGTCTTGATCTCCTTATCTCGTTGCTTGATCATCGCCTCAAGCCGAACGACCTTGCTCGCCAGATCGGAAGC
Organism: Zingiber officinale; assembly: GCF_018446385.1. Classification (NCBI taxonomy): domain Eukaryota; kingdom Viridiplantae; phylum Streptophyta; class Magnoliopsida; order Zingiberales; family Zingiberaceae; genus Zingiber; species Zingiber officinale. Next base: position 119,305,132 of record NC_055997.1, read on the forward strand.
CCTTTTCCGTTCGGCTTCCAATGATTTTTTGGCCTTCTCCAGAGCGGCCGTCGATTGTTGGTTGTCCCCGGCGGCTTTAAGTTTTCTCAGTTCGTCCTCCAGCTCGGCCAACCGATTGCTAATGGCAATCTGCTCCACCCAGTTCTGAGCAAGGTGAATAGGTTAAAACTTAATTCAACTACACAAATAAAGAAGAAGAGCATACCCGGTGGCTCGTTGGAGGTTCTTGTCGCTGCCGAGTCGCCAGCCTTTATCGAGGCGTCCTCCCAAGCTTTGCAAGGGGCCCGTCAGGTGATCTGCTGCTCGGGGACCATGGCCGATCGTGTGACCATGTATTTCTACGAGGGCGCAGAACGGTCTTAATTAAATTCGAGCCGCTCGGCTCGCTCTGAGAGGCATCGGCCTTACCGGACGGCAAACGCCTGATACGGCGCAGAGTTCTAGAAGGGCTGGATGGCGGCACCTCAGAGCTGGCCCTCGGAGAGCCATGTGGGGTCGGAGTACTCTCGAGGGAAACCGTCCCAGACAACATCGGAGCATCCGCGCCCCGCTCGGGCTGTGGCTCATCAAGTGGAGTGGAGGCAGACGCAGATTCTGGGCGGCGGCGCTTCCGAGTGACTAGCGGAACATCGTCGGCCGAACGGCCCTCCACCTCGGCTTGGGTAGGAGGTTCGGTGTCACCTGCTACCTCCTCGAGGGAGGCAGTAGCTGCTACGGCTTCAGGGGCATTCTGAGTCCCCTCACTTGCTTCGCCGGTCGGATCAACTAGACCAAGGCCGCGCTCGGCGACCTCTTTGTTCGTCACCGCCTCAATCTGAGCGGCTTTCAATTTGAGCTTCTCAGTCGCCTTGGCGCGCCACATGACTTCAGCTGCAGAAGCAAAAAATAAATCAGTTAGAACAAAACAAACGGGAAGATAAGGGAACTTACTCATACTGCAGGGCAGATCGGCTGTGGTAGGGGACAAGCCAAATATGTGCATTACTCCCGGAAGGAGCAGCTTGTCAATATGATAACGCTGACCAACCAGCCGTTCGGCTGCATGAAAGTAGGCCGCGTCGCCTCTAAATTTGCCGAGCTCCGGCTGCGCTGGCATCGCCGTCTGCCACTTGGTACGAAAAGTTGGCCGTTCGGGAAAACGTATATAGAAAAAGTGCTCCTTCCAATGTTTGTTGGAGCTCGGCATGCCATCGAAGAGGACGAAACCTATCCTAGATTGAAAAACAAAAGTTCCCCACTCGGCCTGCTTGGGATAGTAAAAGTAGTGAAAGATTTTTGGGTCTAAGGGGATGCAGTTCAGTTTGAACAAAACTATTACTCCGCTCAGCAGCCTGATAGAGTTGGGAACTACCTGGCCGAGCGGAATGCGGAAGTAATTGCAGACTTGCAGGAAAAATTCATGGGGTGGGAAGCATAGTCCGGCCAGAAATTGGTCTCGGAAAAAAAGAACTGTGCCGATCGGCGGTTCATGAGGCCGATCGGCCGGTGTGGCTAATACTATTTGGTGGTCGGAAGGAATGTCGTAAGTCCGAGCGAGACGCAACACGTCCTCCTCGTCAAAACGACTTTCCATGGTCTAGTACCATAGACCCGGAGCACCGCCGGTCGATTGCGAGGTGCTAGTCATGGTCGAAAGATAAAAATGCGGGACAAAAGAAGAAGGTTCAAGCAAGGAATGGAGGAAAACCGACGGAAGGAAACGATTAACAGCAAGAAGAAAACGTTGGGAACGAGAAAGAGGGTCTTATGAGCAAGAAAGATGATCGACAGGGGCCTGGGGTTGCCGAAGAGTTGAGGGGCAAGGTCGCCGGAGAAAAAAACGGGCAGAGGAGCGCCGGAGGAGGAGGAAGCAACAATGCGGCGGAAACGGAGTCGTGGGCTTTATATCGCCGCCCGGGAGCAACCTCCACCGTCCGATCCAGGTCGTTGATAACGAGGTCATCATCCAGCCGTTCATTTCAAACGGCGGCTGTCCCATCGGAAGTGACGCCACCACCATACGCTGACAAACGCACGATCGCCACGTGTCAGCAGGATATTGGCCGCATTTAATGAGCTCCCCTTACCGTGCGCAGCGCACGTGATGGGTAGTAGTTGAGAGCATCGGACATGGATTCCAAGAAAACACAAGGCATGGGCAAGATACCGCTGAACGGATGAGCATCCTTATGCCTGGCCGAGCGTCCCAATGCTCAGTCAGATCGGCAGTCCAGTCGGTCGGACTTCGCCTCCTTCGACTAGACTCGAGGGGAAGGCAAGTGATCCGGTGGTAAGAGCCCGGGACCCCCTAACGAGGGGTCAACGCCACGTGGAGGTCAAAAGGCCAGGTGGTCCGTCGAAAGAGGGTGAGCCGACCGGACGCATGAAAAAAGGGCAGGCCGATCGGCCTGCAGGGTTTCGACGCTCAATGAAATAGTAAATAATGACCGAGCGGAAGGCCTAAGAGAAGGCAGGACATAATGGGCGCTCCGGCCGGCCGGCGTAGGGAATTAAAGCCGTCCGGACGACGCTCTTCGCGTCGGCCGTCCGGACGGACATCCCGGCCGGGCGGTGGATGAAGGATAGGAACATCTTCTGCGGTAGTGAGTCCTACTGAGGCCATACTCTAAGTCGACAACAAGGTGTTCGTTGTCCCATCAAGACGTGATTGGATCGAGAGAGGATGGTGTCGAACTCTGACAGGTACATACCGAGGTATGGGCTGCGGACACGTATGTGCCTCGGTGGACGTGCACTAGTTCTTTCGCCGCTCTATATAAAGAGCCTCTTACTTCGTCGGAGGTACGCATTCTACAAGCTTTGGAGCCACCTTTTGCTGTCCGCTTACCTGACTTGAGCGTCGGAGGGTCGCCGCCGGGAACCCCTTCCCGGCCCGACTTCTGTGCAGGTTCGCCGAGATTCGTGCGACCCGACGGAGGCCTACACCATCGAATAGGAGTGCGCCACGTGCCCAGCGTCCTTTGGTTCGGCGATTCAGACAAGATCATTATATATTATGAATCCCCTAATCAATCCTACCAAATAGTATATGAATAACTTTTTAAAAATATAATCCAAATCCCCTATCCAACAGATTTACCTTTTAGTAAAAAAAAATCTTAAGCGAAAGTCCAAGGAACACATTTTATCACAAATACTCTCAAATTAATTGTAATTTATCAACCAGGCCCCATAAATATAAATAGACAACAAATCTATTATTTAACTCGGAAAACAAAAAGGAAATTATTATTTTTATTAATTTATATTTTTAATTGGCCATAGTGTCCACTTCATTCCACGTTACATATCATTTTATCAGCTCAGCATTTACTCTACACGTGTTTTATTGTGATTATATTTAATTTTTTATATACCGCGGATCATCGCAGATATCATATGTAATATAATAATACAAATTATATAAAAAAAATTTATTATTAAATAATTAAACAATGTTATTCAATGAGTCATCGTAGGTATCATTGCATATGTAATAATATAATACATAAATACATATAAATTATATAAAATAAATCTTTATTATCAAATAAGTAAACATTGTTATTCAATACTAGTATAATTTATTTTATAAAAATTTTAATCTGAAAATAAAATAAAAATTAGATGATTAATCGTACTTAAGTTATATAGTGAGAATGTCTTATGTCACTCGAAAAATTGATAAGATAATCGATAAAAAATTAATGAGGATAAATTGATATGCTGTGATATAAAAAATAATAATAAAAAGAAAATCATATCAAATATTAAAAAGGGAGAAGGGAGGAAACAATGATGAAGAATCAATGAGGATTGAGATAGCAAGAAGAACTTCTTCACATTGTTCACCGTCTCTCCGAATCAAGTTCCAAGTATGAATCTATTCAGGAGAATTCAAGACGATAAAATTTTGGAGCAGCGGCAAGATAGCATCATCTTGTCATTGTTCATATCCTTCCCTCTGAAATAACTGATACGAAAGAGAAAAATCTGTGGCTGACCGAGACATTATCTTGATTTTTCACTTGATGCTATACTTCATATTTGCAGAGATTCTCAAATCCCATGTAGTCATGGTGCTGGATCTTATAAACCATGTTTGAAATGCCAACTCCGCCTGTTAAGCATCAAAAGATTTGAAAGAATGCAGACATAGGAAAGCAAAGAATTCAACTTGTGTGTTCCTCACGTGTTGTTCATATCAAACTTGATAAGTGGAAGAGTTTTAAGATATGTAACTTACCCAATGAGATTGCGCTAACAAAAATGGTGAATGCGAGGATGAAGATGATGAGTGACGCCCTCCCCATTATTACAATCAATCGCCTAACTACGTGCTGGCCGACAAAGGCAGCAACTAAAGAAATGGCCACAAAATACGATGCTGCATGATTAGGAGAAAGAACAGGGTGTTTAGTTGTGTAAGCTCCAGTGCAAAATGAACTCAGATAGGAAGGTGAAGGGCACTACCATATGGGATAGGAAAACGCTTCAGGAGGTAATATTCTACGACTGACATTGATGAGGAAAATGTCATTGCAAAAGTTGCCGTGGCACTCGAGACCTGGAAGAAGACAACTCGATTAGCTTGTGCCTGAAAGAGAAGTAAACAAATGTTCGAGATACCATCATCAATCATCATGCAAAAATAATGCAAAAAACTATTCAGAAAACAGATCTTATCCAAGTTTCAAAAACTATCATTAGGCTCTTCATCTTAATTTTGAATTGAGAGTGATATTTAGATAGGAACTCTATGTCGAAGTCCTCTTAATACTATCAAGGCCATTAAATCATGTTACTCTCAGCGATCTAGGGTCAACTACAAACATGAATTTTATCCTTTCATCTAGGGAGGATGGAATATCTTAATGAAGTGATGCCAGTCAGAATGCAAGGAATCGATTAAAAGTGCACTGCACGCACCTGGGGAGGAACACCAAGCTCCAAGAATACAGGACCTAGTATAAACCCACCTCCAAGACCAAGCAGTCCTCCAACTACACCAGCAAGGACACCAATCAAACAGTAAAATACAAGATGAAGAACTGTATAACTTGACTCAGCCTCTCCTTTCGATGAAATTGTTCTCTTTCCTCTGTACAAGCTAACAGCTTCATATCCTGACACTCCTAAAGATACAGGAACCTGGAAAGAAAGTCTCAAGATTAGTGTAACTATATAAGTCGCTTACGAATGGTTCTCAATGCAAACAATGGTCAAGAGAATAAGAACCTGAAGGAAGTTGAGAAACCAATACCACAAAGAACAGGTTGATGTGTAATATTGCTGGAAAAGATACAAAAACAGATCGTTTTAACAGTTTGTATATTGTTGTAAATCTATGGCTTGGGCCAGACTGGTCACCTTCAGAACTTGAAGAATAAGAAATGATATCCAAACAAAACAAAGAAGGCCAAGCTCCTTCCAGCACACATTTTCCATGATTGGTACCTGCAAATGCTCTACCTATCTTAGTTTCTTATTGTATCATTTACCACAGAGAGCACTGATGCAAATTAAACTTGCCAACCTCTGTCCTCAGAGCCTTTGATGCATCCCCAGGACCAGATGGCAGAGATTCGTACTCCACTTCTTCTCTTCCGGCTTGATATAGACTATCTATTAGTCTTAAGCATTGGATACCTTAAAAAGTTTAACTATCCAACTCACCATTTGATTCCTTACGTGCCGCCTCCTACAATTCAAAACATGGATTAGGAAAGTCAGAATGCAATTGAACAAGGAGGGATTGACATTTCAAACCAAGATGAGGTACCAAACTAAGCACCTTCTTTGAGATAGTCTCTTTCTTCCATGTGTCTACTCCCCTTAAAAATGCCTTTGTTGATGTTCCTATGACAACAACCGTAAAACATGAATCCTTAGACCGGGCACAGCGGCAACAAACAGAATAAAGAACAATCGACAAGAGATCAGTTGGTTTACCAATGAAAAGGATAATAAGAAGGACCGTGACCATCCAATCAGCAAAGATGACATTAAATGCAACTCCAATACTAATGCCCAGCATTAGCATTGGTTGGAAAAGCAAAGCAAGATCGTAATCGATGATAGGCAAATCAAGAGTTGGATGCCTCAGCTTCAGGTTATAACAAACTGTAGATCCTGCAGCACCCATGATCATGCCTACGCCAGATTGGAACTACTTCAGTATAAAAAAGCGCAGCAAATGGAATATCCGAAGAACAGAAAGATGTATCTTGTAAAGAAAAGCAAAGATCCTAACACCAAAAACACTGACCAAGTGAACTGTTGGATGGTAGGCTGTTTTTCAAAAAGGAAGCACAAAAGTGGATCAAAGTTCTATATTTTGATTTATTTGAACTGGAGGTTACCAGGACCACCTTTCTTTAGGTTTTCCTTTCCGTTTTGGAATCATTGAAATGCATGTGATTTTATGAGTTCAAGAGTAACATACAATTTCATATCTTACATTTTGATATAGCCGTAGAAGACTTGGCATCGAATCCAATGATGAGGGTAAGCATCGGGACGTAAATCCCACCGCCTCCAACACCTCCAACACTCCCAAAGGCAGATCCCAAGAATCCAATGATGGTTCCGACAATGATTTGCCACCCAAATTTCATGGACTGCAGATAAAAAAAAACACAAAAGGATTTTTTTTTTTAATCAAGCCGAAGATGGAAGGAGATCACAAAGAAATAGTCGAGTCCCAAAAATCTTAAAGCGCGATCTTTTTACCGGCCAAACGTGCTGGTAGGAGGACTCATTCGGTCGCCACAAGAAATTTACAACATTCAGCATGTAATCGGACAGTCCAACCTCCTCAGCTTCGACTGCGTCGCCTGCGGCGATCTCCGGTCGAATCCCTCGCTCCGCCGCCACAGAAGCGGCCACCGCGAGGGAGACGAGCAGTGTCGTCCACAACATTCCACTCCCCCATTTGGACTCCATTCTCTACTTAAAAATCGAACCTTTTCTCAGTTCCGCGCAGTCTCAGAAGTCAGGCCCGGTGCCGAAACAGTGGGAGAGAGAGGAGGGGGCGGAGGAGGGAGAAGAAGAGGAGCAGAGCCGATGTCGGATTCCGAGCCGGCGTGCAGTTCGAACGACGATAAACAGCGTCGGTATTTATGTCGTTGGAGTACGAAACTACCCCTGGCCTTGGTTTTAATTTCGAATGTTAACCTAATCAATAAATATCTTACCATTCAATTAAATATACGGATCTGTAATAATTAATTTTGATGAACTCAAAATTATTTTAAGGTTAATTAATAATTTTTCTGATTAATTTTATATAAAAAGATATATATTTTCTTTAGTCCTACAATTTTTTAGCGAAATTAGAAAGTATTTTTTTCGCCTGGACATTATTTAACTGTCGCCATGTCACATATTTGGGATATGCCTCATGTGAGAATTGCTCTTATTTTTCTTATAAAAAATTATTATTATTATTATTATTATTATTATTGATCCTGTCCAAGTGCTGAGTCGACGGTCGCTGGGGGGCGTAGTGTTCTCGTTGACTCCGCGTAGCTCTGTGAGTGACGTAGACCTTCGGCGAGAACCTGTAAGTACAAAATCGAGCCGGGAAGGGGTTCCCGGTGCAACTCTCCGACGCTCAAGTCAGCCTCCGACAGCAAAAAATCGAAGTAGAATGACGAGAACTGTAGCTACAGTGATGAATCGTGCATACCTCCGTTGGAGTCTGGGGGTCCTTATATAGGGCTCCCTGAAGGCGCGTATACAATTACGGAGACGTGCATGCTTCTCAAAATATACATGTAATGAGTTTGTCAGAAAAGCGTGTCTGACGTCATACCTCAATAGCGCGAGCATATCTTTGACGTGACAATGGAAACTTCCGTCGTACGATTCTCTGTCTGATCCGGCCGCCTACCATGTTGCCTGTCGGCGATACTTGTCTCGAGGAAGATAGAGTTACCTGTCCCTTTTGTCTCATACCAAGCCGGACGGAAGAATCGCTCGGCTAACGTTGCGATTGGCTGAGCAGGACATCTACTCAGCTAATCATACGAAGGCCTTGGCACTGCTCATGAACGGGAGAACCTTAGTGGCCATGGTTCCCGTTCGGTCGAGACGAAAATCGCTCAGCCTTCGTCCCTTGCTGTTAAGCCGTGCTAGTCACTCGCCGGGCGTCAGAAGCTCGGGCTCGAACCGAGCCGATCTGTCGAGATGCCGGGTCGGCTTTTCCACCGATCGGGGAGGTGATTCGCCCGGTCGGGTGCCTACAGGGTGTTGATCATCTTGACCTCCTGTCGGACAGGCCCCATAAGGTGTTGATCACCTTGACCTCCTGCTGGATGGGTCCCATAGGATAACCTCCTGTCGATCGACCCCCTTTTACCACCGAATCAATTATTATTAGCAATATTAAATTATAATTTGGATAAAAATTTGAAAAAGGACGTCCTTCAGTTTTTTTTAATCACGAAGATAACCTCCCATTTTCGATTTTTTATCACAAGTGCATTCAACCTCCATATGTAATACCTATCTATCATCAAATATAGTCCTGGGTAACAATGTTTAAGACATCTAAATAAATATCATTCAACCTCCATATGTAATACCTATTTATCATCTAGTCCCCAGGGCCTAGCACAAATGGGGAGTGCATGGTTCTGTGGCTGAAAGGTCCAGGGGTCGATCCTCGGGGTGTCATTGCCTGGGGTTAACGTCTCCGCCATACACTTTTCACCTATGTACCTGCATTTACCTCCCTCCATATCCGTGAGACCGGCTCTAGGAGGGCCGCTGATGTGACGGTTCCACATTTTTTTTTTATCATCTAAATAAATATGTTCAAATTCTAATTACGACATCCCAAAAATAATAACTGATATTATCAATTTTTTTATCTATCATCTAATATAAATATTCACTAATTAATATCATCATCAATCAATGTTTAAGACATTAGTTTTAAAATATCAAACTTTTAACCTTTTGAATGATATAAATTCATCTGTCAGTTTCATAGTATAGAATATAGATTGAGAAATTAATTTTTAAAAGGATAAAATAAAATTTTGAATTTGAAATGCAGGGCCATTTAGATTTTACATTTTAGTGCCATAATTGAATTTGAAATGCAGGGCATTTTAGTGCCATAATTTAATTGGTGAGGTTTGTCAGTCGGGATGAATGACAGATAGCACGAGCCTGGCACGTGCCGTGAGGATTGATAAAATAATAAGCCGCTCCACGTGTGAAAATTTTAATATTTACGCACCTATCACATTTTTATGTATCAAAATCAGAGTTCGTTGGATCGTATCTTCTCGGTTTTCTTTCTATAGGACTTGAGTTATAACGTTAACATAAAATATTTTTAAAATTAAAAAAAATAGATTATATAAGAAATGATATCCAAAGATCTTACGTCGTATATTATGTGCACATCTAAAAAATTTTAATTTCAAACTTTCTTTAATACTTAATACTTAATAATGTAATTCAACTCCGAAATTAAAAAAAAAAACCTACACGGGAAAAGGGGTGGTGTCTATGGTAGGACAAAATGAATTTAAATTCAGATAAAGGAACAATAATTTTTTACTTATAAATTCTTAATAAAATATATTAAAGTGCATTATAAGGTCTAATATACTCATTGATTATATCATCAATTTATTGTTAGGATTTCCTAGTAAAAATATATTAAACTTTTAAAATTCCAAACGATATAAATTTATAAGTCAGTTTCGTCCAAAACTAATGGTTGGACTTAAAAAAGTTTAAATCATTTAAAATCAAAATTAATATACTTTTTATTAACCGTCTGAATGTATATATTTTAGATCTATTAAGACCATCAATTTATTATGAAGACGTCAGGTTAAAAAAATATATTAAATTTTTAAATTTTCAAAGGATATAAATGCACAAGTCAATTTTATCCAAAACTAATTGATGAATTTAAAAAAATTAAATGATTTTAAATCAAAATTAATATATTTTTGTTAGCCTCCAATGTATATATATCTTAAGATCTGAATTTAAATAGTATAAATTTGAGAATAATAAATTTTAGTAAGGATAAAATAAAAAATTTCAATTTGAAAGGATAAGAGGGATATGATGAATGTGATAAGTATTTTTGGAATATGAAAATTGAGTATGTGAAAATGAATAACATTCAAATTTTCTCACATGATTCAATAAAATGTATAATAAGTTTAAGTAATAAAAAAATAATTAATATATTATAAAAAACAATAAAAATTATTTTTTATTTTGAACCGAATCTAGCAGCATCCTACTAAAATTGTTAATCGTTCACAAAATCCATACATTATGGGGTAGGGCCCACTCTAGCTAACTTTAATTAGGGTAGGGACGCCCCCTAGCTAGCTAACGTTCAAAGCGTGTATACCTAATTAAGTAGCTAGATTCAATCTTGCCTTTTTGAATCAAACATAAATCTTAATAAATTGTAGTTCATCATGCGATTTACTTACTGAGAAAATTATGGCATAAAATTGATATGCACATGGTATTTTTTGATAAATTATTCGTTCATTGATTCCTTCATGCACTTAAACAAATATATGACAGCTATGTCAACTTTGCTAGATCTCATGGCAAACGTGAGGTAGTCACCTAAACAAGACGGCCGTACATCTTGAAAGGAAACGATACTCACGGTAGCAACTTTGCTAGATCAAAAAATGAAGAAAAGGATACGATTTTTTTTAATTAAATTGTGATTGTTTAAAAAAAAGTATATTTATTATTATTGAATGCTTATAAGTACAATGATTGCAAAACATGTTCAGAAATACCAATTTATTAAAAGAAACTATTAAATTTTAAATAAATCTAGCAAGAGGTAACATGATATGATCTGATTATCAAAATTAATTAACATTAATTAATACAGCCAACACAACACATCATGAATTATTGCACTATGAGACAGCATGAGGATCTCAGTGCCTATCTCTTTGTTGTTTGCTTTTTCTAACACAAAGATCCCTCAAAGCTCATATCAATGAACGGTCAACACTGGAAAAGTTAGAACCAAGATTGGATTCTTCATCAGTCGAAGAAAAACGACGCGTGAAAAGAAACAATAGTTGGTAGATTTGAAGAGAAGACAAACAAAAATGTTCATTTTGTGTTGACGACTGAGGCACGTACGTGGAGAGTTCACTTTGGGAGAGACAGTAAAGTTGCAGAGCAGTTGCTCGATGAGTGGTCCTTTTGGCTCATTGGAAGACCTTATCAAACAAGAAGTCAATGAGATACAGCACAAGTATACTGTACATCATCTACAAATGTGTGCAGAGAGTACATTTTTGGAAAAGACGTCAACAATTGCTTTGCATAGATAGTTTAAGAGCTGAAAGGATATCACCAGTGTTGAATAGCATGTGAAGAATTCATGCAAACCTGGTGATTATGAATCTCCAGCATCCTTGAAGCAAAATGGATCTCTAAAAGTAGTTCAACTGTTCTTGCACTTATCCAACTACCGCTGCATGAGTCCTGTACCGAGTCGAGTGGCAGCTGTGCCAGGAACATGAGATTGGGCCCACAAAATTCTGACTGTTTTAGGCTAGCTTCAACCAAACAGTTGCTTCATAGTTCAGGTCTTGTTGAACTTAAATCTCTATTCCAATCTACCTGGAAGGAGTTATTGTTTATTCTGCGATTTAGAATGGCTATGGAAAGTTGTTTTCTAGGTTCACCTGATTTCAAATGTAGGAACTATAACCTCCTCCAAGTGGAACTTTGGGCTTGAATACTGAAACTGCTTCAAGGAGGGGACAAACACTGAAACCGATGCTCTGAAGATGAGAAGTAAAAGATTAGTCTGCGCGAATTGCAATACATTTTTAACTTAGAATCCATGACCTATTCAATACGAAATTCATTATTTGCACTGTGTTTTCTTGTTTTACAATACTATCATCCTCTGATTAAGGCAATAAACAAAGTTCTACTAATAAGATTCAGTGGGATTACAGATTTACAAAGTGAACCTGTGATTGTGAAAGCCCATTTTCTTGTTGACAGTAGAAGAATACATACAGTATCTATGCAAGGAAAAAGGAACAAAGAAAAAGAAAAAAGAGTTGAAAAGCTGTTTTATGGCACATAAAATATGGAAGAAAAAAAACATTCATTGATGTCCATTAACAGTGATTCTAGGAGTACTACAATGAATTTAGACTCCTTTACATTGTTCAATCATCGGTTTATGCCCAGTTAGTTAGAGGATGACAGATTTACTAACAGGATCAATTCCTGACGAGCACATGCCCTTAGAGAAAAAACTCCTCTCACTCCCTAGCCACTTGGCGGTCGGTTATAGACGGACCTCGTGATTTACCTCCCTTCACATAACTTGGGGACGGACTATGAGAGGCGCTTGAGGTGAACATAATCATCTTTTGCTACAATCATCGGTTTATGATTCATGTAGAGTAGATATAATGACCCTAGAATTTTTTAAAATAAAGTATCTCTTGCTCATTATTGAGAAGCACCACACATAATAATGCATTATTTTTTCCCCCGAAATTTATCTTTCTCACTTAGTTCAGTTAATAGATTATGGCACACATTAGTCTAGGAAAACTACATTTATGATCAATGAAAGCATACCAAAAACATGGAAAGTAATTCTTAGCAAGATTTAGATTCCAAATAAGATATTGTTGTGCATATAATAAATTACACAAGGTTCTCAAGTATCAATCCTTTCAAGAGAATTTCACCTCAAAATATTAATATCAACTTAGACACTAACATTCAAACAAGCAAAATAAAAAAGACCATCCATAGCTCAATGCAATAAACTAATATCTACTTTGATCTCTTTTCTACCCCTCTTCAATAATCCATTTTAGATATTCAGTGAAACATATTCACCGAGAAAACCAAACACATAGTAACCTGCTTGGGAGACTAGATTTTTACCAAAAGTATAGATGAAAAGAATAATGCACATCAGCCACAAACATTTCATGAATGATTAGAAGTAATAAATGTGTCCAGAAACTTACTGGGATACTAACAAGTAAACCTTCTGAAGTAACAAGCACAGGCAGCCCCTTCCTTGCAGGCAGTGGAATCGATTTCAAAACCTTTAAAGCACTTTGTGCTGACCAATGAATGAATCTGAAATGCTCCATTTTCTTTTCTGCAGTTTTAATCAAGTCATTTATTGAGGTGTCAGCATAAGCTCCGACATCTTTAGATACTTGGTTCTTCAAAATATTTCCAAGAAACAACCAATCTGCCTCAACCATACATCGTACTTGAAATGTCATATCTGGTTCAACCCTGCAAATTTGACAAGACTGGTCTTGTATTCCCTCCAAAGAATATCCATCTCCTTCAACATGTCCATGGATTCTCCATGTGACCAAGAACCTGTTCATGAAGAAACATGTTTGCCCAGGAAGAATACTTATGCTTGGAGCACCAGCACATTTTACCTTGTGTCTCAAATCAGGGTCACTTTCAACTCCTTTGGAACTAAACATCTCGTTTTCCTCTGCTTGCAACAAGGAGATAAATTTTAATGTCGAGTCACTTATAAGATTAAGCCTTCTTGCTTCAGTTAGAACAGACACAGAAGAGTTTGCATGCATGAGGGATACATCAGAAGCTTCAAGGAAAAATTGATCAGAGTATGATTTTGCATCTGCAATTATCTGATGAATCTCATTATGCAACAAAGATCTATCCCCAGATGAGTACTTCAAAGACAACCCCATCTTCGATGATTGAAGTGAATCAACAGAACAACAAATCAAAAGTTTTGTGCCTTTGGATTGTGGAGCAGGGGAAAGGTAACAGCCAGCAACAGTGAGTGAGGTCTGTGGAATTGCAGAATAACATGATTAAATAGAATTGACAAAACAAGAAAGTATTCCTTTTGTATATATCTATTGAATTTATAGTTTTAACTAGCATGTTCAATGCAATTGATTTCAGAAAACCTATTTTGATCATCATTTTGGAAAAACTAAATAAACCTGAATGAATCATCAATATGCTATAAATTGAAACAAACCTGTACTCATGTTTTAGCATCAGGGAGCATAGTTTCATGTGTGTTGTTTTGCTTCTAAAGGACCAAATTTCACTCACAAATTAAAACTTGCTGTAATTTCAAATAGATTATGTTCAATTGTAGTATATTTCAGAAACTTCCCAGCAAATAAGCGAATAGTTATATACCTCCAATAGCTAGAACTACGGAAGTATTGAACCCACAAAATTCAAAATATAGAAGGCAACTAATAATAAAAGAAATAACAGATTTCCACCAAGATATTTGGGTTAATACCTCACTAAAATAATGATAATAAATCAATTCTATTCGAGATAAGTCCAACAGGAAGCAGAGTAAAATACCACAATATAGAAAAGCTGAAAAAAACCTTGCATGGGAAGTTCCGGATGTAGTCCAGCAGCATCTGGGAGGTATGCCCACGAATAGGTCTGTGCCTTTGGGAAATGAACTGTAAGTTAAGATTAAGAATTTATTTAAGAAGTCAACTAAGAACTGGCATACAAAGTGAAAGCCAATATGTCTCTCAAGTGTACAAGGCACTTTCAGGATAGAAAGAAAATGAGCAACTGTTACCTGTAAAATCCATGCTGCATATCTTGACAAGCAAAGGTCATCAATGCAAGATGGCATTAACTTCACTAGATCAATAACTGCATATCCAAGCTGCAACAGCAACATATAATTAGCTGAAGATAGTTATCAGTATAAAGATGTCTTTTACTCATGTTTTCCATCAAATTAATTTGGTTTTTTGAAATGGTTAATTCAATGTGCCACTTACATCCAGTTATAACTTATCTACCTGATTATCACAATTCATAGTACAGTAAACTTGTTCATTCCAGCTCTAAAATTTTCCACTTTAAATATCATACATTTGTTGACAACAATAACCCATGGTCACTTCCACTAGTGGGCATCTATAAACCACCATTGCTAAACCAATTCAAATGAAATCTATCAAAACTGAAAAAATAGTTTATAGGTTTATTAGTTTTGTTTTATATAGTAAGTGAAGTCAACAACTTCTGTTTGAAGTATGTATAATCACTAAAAGGCAATACAATAGACACATTCATCATCAGGTCATAATTCCTCTATTATGAACCAGTGATATAATAGTTTGATTTTTTTTTCATAATGTATATGCATCTCCCAGTGGCTTGGTTGTTGTTGTAATGTATATGCATCTCCTATTGTTAAATTATATTTTGATTGGACCTTTTCTTGTTAATCAGCAGAAACCATGTATTTTGATTGGGCTTCTCTTGATTTACATTCATGTTTTATTTTTTGATTTAAAACTGAACTGAACTTAAACAAAAGTGATAAATTTGTTTAAGTTTCAAATCTTCTGAATTGATTTTGGTTGAGTTTCAGTTTGGAATATTAAAACTAAAAAGTTTCAAATTTCCCTGTGAAACCAGTAAACCAGATCCACTTCCATGAATCATATACATTTTTTTTTTACTTATATGAGCTAGTTATAAGTGAAAGCAATCCCAGTTCAAATAATACTAATCCACTCAATACAACAACAAACTCAGATAGACTTCTGCTTTGAATCCACTATCCAGTAGGTTCTTAACTTGCAACCTACAAAATCCATGACCTCAACAAAACCTGAATCATATCAGAAAATATGCTTCAAGCAGCTTAATCAGAGGTATTTTCTGTAGAAGAATCAAACCTACCTCCATGATGGTCACAGAGTCCTTTATCATCTTAAGGCAAACAGTCTCAACATATCCACGAACTAGCCGACAAGCAGAGATAAGTCTATGTGATTCTAATTGAAAATGATCTGGGAGAAGAAATTCAAAGACACAGCAATGTGAATATACTAATATAGATTGAAAAAAGTGTCTATAAATAATCATTAAATAGTACACATGAAAGAATTGAATCTTTATAATTATCGTACCAAAATAAAAAATGAATATAAGTTTTCATGAAGGGATTCACAAGCAGAAGTTCTAAGCTTTTAGGATTCTTTCATAATGTTTTCAAGTTGCATCTATAGGTACATGTAGGGAAAAAAAGTGCATGATAATTTTTTATATATGCCTCGGTCACAAGGAATACATAATCAAGTAGACTGATCCTTCTTCAAAAGTGAGACATCAGCATTACCTGGTGTGAAACATCAAACATTACCAGGTTATCTTGATATAGTACCTAAGTTATCCAACAACTTATATCAAATCAAAAAGATCTAATATCTAAGTATTACCTGATGAGAAGCTCCTTAGACTGGCTCGTATTCTGTTACGAGTGTACAACGGACTTTGATTTGTTGGATCTTCCACCCAATCTTGGTTAGCTCCTTGGCATATCTGGAAACAAAAGTATAAATAATAATAAATTACTAATCTAAACACGCACACAGTTACCGAAAAGGCTTAAGATGTTATAGTAACTCACATTGTACATGTCATCTTTATTAAATTCTAGCATAGGTCGCACCAACAAAATACCATCAGAATTCTCACTACCTCCTAGTGGCAAGGGAAACAATTGTGAGATGAATGCCATGCACGAAAGTCCAAGAACTCCACTATTACGTGATAGTCTAAGAATTAAGAGCTCCACCTGCAGTAATTGTATTTTCAACAAATAAATTAAGATAAGAATTATGAGATACCCAAAATTCTAGAAGCAGTCAACTAGGAATTCTTACTAAGAGACAACCCAATTTCCAAAGCTTTCATTTATTAGTTGGCAATACTAAGAAACCACATACATATAAGAGCATCCACACCAGCTTTCCTATCTAAAATGCATAATTTAGGGTAAAAAAGTTACTTTATTAAATTTGGATATCCACTTTTCAATACATCATATATCAACTTCCCTATTTCTTCTCTCTCCTCTATAATGTTTAGGGATTGGAATCCATTCCCTAAATTTAGAGCAGTACTGTTCATAAATGCATAATTTAGGGAATGGATAAGGTAGCTGATGCAAAGATTTTTTAGCTAACCTATCCAAAATTTAAGGTAAAATTTTTGAATAGGGTATCTGATGTAGATGCTCTGAAGAAAACATCTAAAATGATAGTAAGCAAGTTCACACACAAAGTACCAGAAGAAAAGGAGAGCACAAAGATATGTACGATTCCTCTGCTTCCACTGAAAATTCTAAACTTGTGAGCAAACTGAAATAAAAAACTCAGACCTGGTCATCTGCATGGTGTGCAATAAGCAAAACTCCAATGTGTTGCTTGACACAGACATCCTGAAAGATTTGATACCTGAGATTTTTACTAATCAATCACAAACTAGTGAAGGTGCAAAAAAAAAAAAAACTCGTTTAAAAATCTTATGGTCTTAACAAGTGTTCAGAAAGAAGCTAGATCCACCTATTTAAGTTTTCGTCCATACTCATAACTTACAATTCCATATGGTTGCTAAAATCCAGTATTCAATCAACATGTACAACACATACAAAACTTTAAAAAAAAAAACACAAATTAACAGTTAGACCCTAGTAAATTGTTGTTAGAGTTACACACTAGTTTGATTGTTTATCTATTTCCAACACCAATCAATCAGGTGCCTTAGAGTAAGTTCAAAGAATTACGTTGACGATAGCTACATAGAAGATTTAATTCTGGAAGGGAAAAAGGAAGTAGAGTACCTCATTTCACGAGCAGCCTCTTGTACATGACCATGCTTCGGCCGACCATGCGACCAATCACAATTCTCAATCTGGCACATGATACCTAATGCAAGAAATTCCAAAATCACTAATCTAGAAACCAGGAACACGACATGCAAGACACAAACATGCAACAATTGATTACCCATTTTGTTAACTCTATCACGAACCAAAATCGCCTCCTCCGTGCTCTCGGCCCGCAATCTATGGTCCACTATGATAGCCACAAGCCCTTCAATAAACCCTGAACTCTCGGTCTTGCCGTTGAAACCGCTCAACTTCCATCCCGCCGTTAAGACGCACAGTGCCATGCTATCTGGGCCGCCCGAGACACCCAAAGCTGCCGGCAAACCAAATAACTTCATTCATTAAAGTAAGGAAAGCACGGAAAAGCACAAAAAGATGAAAAGGAAGATATTTGAGCACCGATTCGATGATGGGGTTTAATTCCAGCGATGGTCATTCTCCGGCCAAAGGCCTCCCTGTACTGGGAGATGTCTGGAGCGGAACACCTGCAGAAGCAGCGTCGGAAAGTGAGGTGCGGCGAGAGACGGAGTACGCACTGCATTTGCTTAGGGCTCTTGAGGAGTTGAGAGCGGCTTTGTTGCTCAACCAACTAGAGAACGATGGCGGAGACGGAGACGATAAGAGGAAGCGGCCAGTTTGGGCTTCGCTCCTGCAGATCGGAACCCGTTTGTATATCCAATAGCCCATTCATCAAAACGGATCGGGCGTAAGAAATACTTATCAAGTTAGTATGGGGTACGTTTGTAAAGGCCGAAGCAAGTACCATACGCAGTCTCGTGATTGGGTCGGATTAGAAGTAATCCGAACCCGAGAAAAAGGTAGGAAGGAGCCCGCTGTTCGTATCGGGCGGGTGGGAACCGAGATTACACATCCGACTCCGAAAGCACACAGGAAGTCTCCAGAATTATTTACAGCCGCCGCCACGCTTCTCCAATTAGGCTTCCGTTTCTCCCCTTTTCCAATCTCGATCTCTCCCGCGCGCGATATCGTTCGACCATGGCTACGGATCTCGTGACGAAGGCGAACGAGGCTTTCGTCGACGACAACTTCGACCTGGCTGTCGATCTCTATACGCAGGCCCTCGAAATCGACCCCAAGAACGCCGATCTGTACGCCGATCGCGCCCAGGCGAACGTTAAGCTCGGGAGTTTCACCGGTAACTAATCATTGATGAATCGCCTCAAGCCGTCTTCGTATTTAAGAGTTCCTTTACTTATTTCTACTTTCTTCGCCGTTTGATAATATCCGTAGATTAATCAGAGTTAGGGTGTGTTTTGGGTTCCTGAATGATTAAGAGTATGATGTGGATAAGCAGTACAAAGTTACTTGGAGTATGTTTTTTCTTTCTGACTATTTGAGAGTGAAAAAGTTTACTGAGATTTTCATTCTAGTCGGATCATAATTGATTTGCATCTTTTGACACAATTGTCGAGGTATGATTATCGGTGAGTTCTAGTCGATTGTATCTGCTGTAATTCATCTTTGTATTTCACTTCTTTTAAGTAGAATCGTCCAGACTTGATTAGTAGGCAGATGCTTAAATTTTTTTATGTTGAAAAATTGTCCTTAACCACTAAGTTTTCGTGTTAAAAACTAACGGGAATATCTTCAAGTTATTACATAAGCAACACTGTAAAAAAGTAACAGTGTGCAAACCATGGTTAAAATTATGGATGTTTTTTTACCAACAAGACGAACAAGGTTGATAAGGTTCATTAATCATCATTTTCTTGTTTTGCGTGTGTGTGTGTTTAGTTTCCTCTTTCCCCTTTTGTATCTTTGTAGACTACCATAAATTTGGTTGGTATGATTGGGTATCTATCGAATTGTTGCAATTGATGTTTGATTGCAAAGAGAATGAAGGTTTTGCAAAGTAGATTTTTATGATTTGACAAATAATCGAACTTATTCAAATTCATTTTGCACAAGACCTGTTGCATAGACTTTCATATTTTGTTAGTTTTGACTGTATGCATGTTACATCGGCAAATTCTTAGATGAAGCTGGCATTTGCAGATGAAAATATTTGAACTTCATGGAACTTAAACTATTGTTTCTTTTTCAAAAGCAGATAAAAATTCTAGCAGCTTCCACTATGATGGAATCTTAAGTTTTTGCTGTCATCTTCTTGTTTCTCTAGAGCATCCCATTGAACTAGAATTTAGCAGTATTATTTATGGCTTATGAGTCCATAAATAAAATTTTCTATGAGAAATATACTTGCAAAATTTTGTTATTGGATGAGATCTTTAGCTTTAGCATCATTCTTTTGAATTTTGCATGTTTGACATTAATATTTTCTGTATAGTTATAATCATCCAAGATATTTAAGCATTCCAAATGAGTGGATAGCATTTAGAAGTCTTTCACACACTCTGTAGTATACAGTGTCCACTCAACGAATTGCTGCTATTTGTTCTCCTAATCCTTGTAAGTTTTTTATTCAAACTTAACCTTTTCTAGAAATTCTGCAGAAGCAGTTGCAGATGCAAATAGGGCAATTGAGCTTGATCCATCGATGCCTAAAGCATATCTGCGGAAGGGGTTAGTTTTTTTTTTTTTTGTCACTTGTTGATCCTGTTTTCTGGATCATTTTATGGTTATTTTTATTAAATTATTTTAAATTCAGATGGCGAGCTCTGTTACTTCTATGCTTTAGCCTATTTACATATGTAGCTCTGTTTCGGTTTAAAATTTCAATTATTTCACAGTTGATAATAAGGTATACTTTACATGCTTGAAGTTAATTAGTAACTAAATCAAGCTGTTTTGGCAGTTCATTTCATTCTAAGTTGTTAAAACCTGCACTTGAGTGAAAGCTTTATGTCAAAATATTAACTGTGCTGATTTGTCTCAGACATTGATTCCATATGATTTCCTAGTTGACAGGCAAGCAACCTTTGGAACAACAGATGATTTGAACTCTGATATTGAGGTGGATGATAAAGTGAAGTGAAAAATACTTCTAATTTTAGAACCACCACACTCTAAGTTGGTTTATAATTTAAATTTAGTGAATTGGAAGTTCCCTTTGATTTGATTGTATAGACAGATTAACTCAGTCAATGTCTTTCATGTTTGTAAAAGGTTCTACTTGGCTTTAGTATTAGTTGAGAACTGATTGGATTAATTTGTTATTCCTGCCTAGTTCTGCTACCTTTTAAGGCTATATTGTGTGTTTTTTGTGAGCCTGAATTTTTACTATCACTTCATTGCTCAAAAAATGCTGGCGTGTTCTCACGCAATGAAAGAATACTGACATTTGTAGGTCTCTGACAGGACTGCTTGTATCAAACTTGAAGAGTACCAGACTGCAAAAGCAGCTCTCGAAGCTGGTGCTTTGTTGACACCTGGAGATACGAGATTTTCTAAATTGATCAAGGAATGTGATGAACACATAGCAGGTACCTTCTTGATTGTAGTATTATTTCTTCCATAACATGCATTGTACTAGCTATGTTTAGATGCACAGAGACATTGCATGAAAAAATTGAATGCATCCCTATCTATCTCATAAAACCTTTTGATATTTTTGTTTCTTTTCCAGTGAAAAAGGACCATGAATGAGCATGCTAAGAAATAGACTTTAAGTGCTTGATAATGTATTGTAGGTTGATTAGTTCTCAGATTTTGTAACTTCCTTTCCATTCTTTTTCATTATCTGATATTTATTCATCAAAATCTCTCTTTGTCCATACATGTCTATTTAGAGGAAACTGCTAACTTGCAACAAAAGCTAGTAGCAAATGCATTGCCAAGTAGAGCAGTACCATCATCAAATACAACTGCTGGAAAAACAGATGGGTCTCATGCAACACCTTATCTACGAAGTCAAACAAAAGAAGCACCACAAAAACCAAAATACAGGTATATGGAGGTTTATCATTTAATTATTAATCAGAGTTACATACCTGATTTCTCTTGATTTCAGTCTGTTTTATTTATTTATCCTAGTGTTCTCATACATATATTCAGCATTACATTTCTTTTAGTGTAGCTTCCTAATAGGTTGGCACTGATTTATATTGTCTTCAATTATGTTCGCACATCTAAATATATACTGTTTAACTAAAATATATACGTATATATACTTTTAATCTAATTGGATTAACTGTCTAACTCATTTGTATTAACATTTTTATGAAAAAAATATAGCTCATTTTTAAAGTTTCTATTACCATTTTTACATTCAATAATTAAATCTCAATTAAAATTTTTAAAATATTTAATTACTATTACTTGCCTTTAAACAAATATCTTTTACATAATTGAATTTCATTAAGGCTGCGTTTAGTGAGTGGTAATTAGCTTTGTAATGTAATCAGGATTACATTATAAGATTGATTACTTTGTTTGGTACAATTTTATACCTGTAATATAATGTAATCTGTGTAATATAATTTGGATTACAAAAGACAATAAACTTTTGTAATCTCGATTACAAAGCTAATAGTATGTAATCTGGATTATATTTCATCCCTAAGATTTAATATGCTAAATATACCTCTAGTCCATTTCTTGCACCAACCGGTCCACCACCAGTTGCCGCCACCGGTCGCCGCTGCCGGTCGTTACCGTCGTCAGCTACCGTTGCTCGCTGATGTTGCCGCCGTTGGTCGCCGACTGTTGCCGGCAAAGGTCACAGGATATTTTTGTGATTTTATAATAATATGAATTACATTCATTATAAAAAATAATTGTCACCAAACAAAAAAAATGTAATCACACTTTAATCAAAGATTACAAACATAGTAATGTAATATTAATTACATTACATTACAAATTTAATTACATTACAAGCTTGATTACATTACACCTAACCAAATGCAGCATAAATGTCTATATCCTTAAATTATGCTCACATTCTATTGTCCAACCCATGAGTAGTTGATTCCTTTGCACATGAGCACTTGAGCTCGTGGGTTTTGTAATTGGCAAATTGCCACTATTTTTTTATTATTTTTATTTTAATCTGCATTTTTTACTGGATTTAGTATACATTAACTCCATTTTTAATGCAGGCATGATTACTATAATACTCCTACGGAGGTGGTTTTGACCATTTTTTCCAAGGGTATTCCTGCTGAAAATGTATCAGTTGACTTTGGTGAACAAATAGTATGCTCCTCTACCAATTCATAGTCTTTTTGTTTTTTTTATTATTTGACTCTTCACTTAATTTAGTTGTATCATGGAAAAACTGTGTTTTCTAAAAAGGTATAGCATGGTATGGTACAATTATCATAATAAAACACTTTAATTTAGTTATATCATGTTTAAATCCTTCCTTTTCTGTCATGACTTCTTTGATGCTGATGATATAATTTTGCATCTTTTCAGTTGAGCGTTATCATAAATGCCCCTGATGAAGAGTATCACTTCCAGACACGTTTATTTTCAAAGGTCCACTTCTCTTGATGCTTCTTTGCTATTGTTGCTATGGTCAAATTTCGATTTGTGCCGCTCCGCCCCATATGAGTCCTATATTGTCTTTCTCAGTTTGGCAACACTTACATTTACTATAATTGTTTTCTTAATATGACTTGGTAAAATCATTATTGGATTAATTGATTGATGTTTCATAGTCCATCTGTTGCGATGTTCCGTCCTGATCCCATTTTAGTTGTATTTCTAAACAAACAGATTATACCAGAAAAGTGTAGATACCAGGTTCTATCAACAAAAGTCGAAATCCGTCTTTCAAAAGCGCAACTTGTTACATGGA
This sequence comes from Zingiber officinale, assembly GCF_018446385.1. Taxonomy (NCBI): domain Eukaryota; kingdom Viridiplantae; phylum Streptophyta; class Magnoliopsida; order Zingiberales; family Zingiberaceae; genus Zingiber; species Zingiber officinale. The sequence goes on from NC_055997.1 coordinate 119,328,573, forward strand.
CTTCACTGGAATACAATGAGAAAGCAGTACCTGTGAGGGCAAATACGTTGCCAGGTACAACTTGGTGTCTCAGAATTTTGAGTGTGTACACTATTAATTGTTTTTTCGTTTAACTTTTAGATCTTTGTAATTAACAGTTGCAGTGTAACTCTTAAATCTTTGTACCTTTTACCAATTAGAATATCTGGTAGTCAAGGATTTTCATTTCTATTTTCCTTTAGGCTTAGTTTACTCAGATCCAAGATGGGGGCGAAGGAAGGGGGAGGGAAAGCAACATGAAAATGTTACAGGGTTCATGATCTCTGTGCAATTTTGTGATCCTTCTCTGCATTCCCTTTGTTCTCCTATCCTTCCACCTAAGTAAATCAAGCCTTATGTCCTAAAGCACATCTATCAGCAGTGATGAGTCAATTATTAATGTTTTTTTTTCACTGTGTATTGAACATGCTATTGATCTTGCAGCTACCACAGTCCAGAAGCCATCCTATCCATCATCAAAGTCCAAAACTGATTGGGATAAGCTGGAAGCACAAATGAAGAAGGAGGTATGTTAATAATTTGCCATTGAAACTCATGTATTTCATGTCATCCCTCATTGAATACCTTGTAACTTTACACTGCATGGCAATGCCTCTCTTATTTCTTGTGTGTCTTGTTTCTCTCAGGAGAAAGAGGAGAAACTTGACGGTGATGCAGCCCTGAACAAATTCTTTCAGGGTATCTACCATGATGCTGATGAAGACACAAGACGAGCCATGAGCAAGTCCTTTGTAAGACATCATTCCTATAACATCCTTGGAAATGTGTTAAATCAATGGTTATACTAATGCCACTCCAGTGCTAGCCTTTGTTTAACTTTTGAACGCGGAGGGTGGCTATAACCTTGTTACTCGGTGCTTGGATACGAGTATGACATAATTGTGTAGCTTAGTGTCCAACACTTGTTTCTAAAATTTACAAAATTACTAGGGGAGTAGGTGTGTTGAATGATGGTATTTTTATATGGTTATGGAAGGAGTATAAGAAGTGTCCAAAGGATCAGTGATTATAACTGGGCATTTCTTCATTTTGCCTCATGTTTTTTTAATAACGTTATTAACATGACCTGCAAACTTTGAGAGAAATTTCCTTTTAACTCCAACCCCCCATCCAAGTTTGCTAACAGTTTCCAAATGACAGTTATGGAAGGAATAGGTGCAAAGTATCGGAGACTAGAATTAGGGCATTTCTATTTATGTGTAGTTAGGGAATTTTTTGCTTTGCCTCTCAACTTTTTGCTAACATTATCAAGATGACCTGTAAAGTTTGAGCAATTTTGTTTTTCAATGACTATTCGGTAGAGCAAAATGGTGAAGGCCAACAGTTGACATGTCACCATGGTGATCAACTAGATAGATTAAAAGCAAATGAGTTTTAAAAGCTGCATGATTATACACGCTTGTTAGTGATGATTCAGCAAGGTGCTAAACACTGTCTTCCTTTTGATGCAGGTGGAATCAAATGGCACAGTCTTGTCAACAAACTGGAAAGAGGTTGGTTCAAAGAAGGTTGAGGGAAGTGCACCAGAAGGTATGGAGGTTAAGAAATGGGAATACTGATACTAGTGTTTTTTTTAGCACCAGTGTTGTGTAATTAAAGCGTGGAGCAATTTTCTTTTCTTTTTGAATGAGGATAGAAACAGAATGTTGCATGTCTTGCTGTCGATGATATTGTGAGCGTTGCAGTCTCGTCTGCATCGATACAGTAGGGTACTGCTTTCTCTTTTTCTTTTCAGTGATATTTCTGTTTTAAAATACTCTTAAGGGAGTTGTTAACTGCTGTCAAACTACGCTTTAAAATTTTTATCCTACTGCCAAAATACTCTCCTGAGTGATTTGGTAATTAGGATGGTAACATAGCTAGTTTGATCAGTTTCATACTGAAATAGAAATCTCAGATAATGCATAATGTTATTGAAAATTTTAGAGCATTTAAAAAAAAAAAACTTTTTGAATGAGAGTTTTAGCGCAATGGTAAAATTATTGTCATGTCATCAAAATGTCACAGATTCGAATTCTGGAAATAGTTTTTTTGTAAAATGCAGGATAAGATTGTGTACAATGAATTCTTTTTTGGGATTTTGTACGACGGGAGTTTCGTGTACCGAAACTGTCCTTTCTTTAAAAAAAAAAAACTTTCTGAGTTATTTTTGATAATTTAATTTTTTTTCCGTGGATTTCTTATTTTATTTTTAGTCATGTGAAACTGTATGAAGTTGAGAATTTTGGCAGGCAGGTTTTTTACATTGATCCAACTATCCAAGAACAAAGCTTTCCCAGCTCTAACTAATCCTGGTGGTGCAAATTACACGATTGACGTGTGACGATTAACAAATCGATCTGTTAATAATATTTAAAGTTTTTTTTAAAAGAATAAGTTTAGCTACGAATTCGTGGCAATCATAACGACCATTTTGTAGGTTTTAAGGTTTTTTTTACATTTTTTATCATTTTTTTTTCAATATTGGATTGGCTTGGAATTGAGCAGCTTCCACCGGTGGAGAAAATAATAAGTTTTGGCTAAAATGCATCGTTAACATTTGGTCGGATAAAATTTTTATTATTTATTTGACATTCAAAATAAATTCTTAAGCTAGATAAACGAGACTCACAATCTATTATAAATAATTTGTTAACTCATGAATTATTTATAATAAACTTATCAAGTAATTTATTTAAAATCTTATAATATCTTTTTGGGGCAAAAAAACAATATATTCACCCCCAGTGTCCTCGTCAATCCGTAACATCCCCGTCAATCTGTCCCAAGACAAACACAAAAGAGATAAATCACGGACGACTACTAACCTTTGGAATAATAACTAGCATATAAGGGAGGTATTTACTTCGACTTTACCGAGATTCGAATCCCAAATCTCATTGTGACAACATCTTATACGCTAACTACTAGACTCATCCGAAGAGACAAAGTCTGATAATATCTTACACTACTTTGATATCGTCTCTAGTTACATTTGATAACAAATATCCTATTTTTATTTTAGGAGCACAGATATTTGGTGGCATTTGGTTATCAAATGAACAATTAAAACAAAATCCATTTAAAGAACTTTCAATTTCTACATAACAAAAAAAACAACTATAAGGCATATTGAATGAAATACAAATTTCATATTTGTAAGAGAACATGCCTACTGGACTACAAGAAGAAAAAAAAAGGGGAGAAAAATGTATCTCTCATTCTGATTTCTGAACACAAACTGAAAACCATCATCTTCATGTAAGCTCCATTTCGAGAACTCTGCGAATAAACACTTCAACATCTTAAAGTCGAAGACAGATTAAATGAAGAGACGTAATCAGAAGAAGAAAAAACAGTCAAATTTTCCTTGATTGCCGCTGCAACTGAGATCAGTTCAACAAAAGCATTTAACTGGATGATGAAAACAATGAAAAAGTAGAACAATGGAGGGAAAAAATTATACGTTATTTCCGATAAAGTATTATGAAGATCAAAGTTTGCCAGTGGAATGTAAATAATTCAGATGGTAGAGAATTCAGATTTACAAGGCATCATGAAAAAAAAATGATTAATCAAGGACGACCGGCCCAGCCACAAGAAAATTTCCCACCGACCGCTAGGATAAATCGAAAAAATACACATAGAAACTCATCCTAACAAATAGCATTCTCAGATCCGCTACCCATTAAGAAGAGCCCACTGTTTCCCACATGATCATGTGAAGGGTGGGTCATGTGGAAAATTCCTCAAGTACCCACAAATAGAAGCTTTAAAAATATAGTTCGACAAATAAGCCGTCCTATGTCATTGTAGTCTAGCATATTCCTATAGGAGGTGGATATAAAGAAAAAAGAATGCTATGCATTATGATACACCAAATAAGTCAGAAGGAACAAAAATACAATTTAAACGCCTGGTTCAATGGGAAATAACCAGAAACCTTGATATTGCCTGCTAAGTTTGTCTATGCTATTGGGACTCAGGTATGAGTCTACAATACAGGTGTGGATTAAATTGTCTTGCATGTCTATTTGTAGAAATTTGTATATGTGCTCATAGAAATATCAAGTCTCCTTTCGTAGTCTCGGTGACTAAGTGTTGGGTTCAGATACAGAGGGGTAGATGAAGTCCAATTATAGAATTTTCATCAACTTCGATAAAATTGACCTCTTTTTTTAAGGTGAAATGAAGAACAAATTCTGATTAGAGTTGAGAATGACAATCATGGAAACACAATAAAACAGATTTTGCTGCTCATGGAATACATCTTCCGAGTTTGATACCAAGACGGGAAATTTTCTGGGAAATTCAATGCCATATTAACTAAATCTACATATAACTCAAATAGAAGAAGAAAAAAATATGATAAAGCATTTTTTTTCTTAACATAATATTAGAATGACTCAAAACCACTCAAGTACACAATAAGAGGACATTATAGAAATCCAAAATAACTATCTAACAATATGATACAGACGACTACATTTAAGTGTTGTAAAAAAATAATGTGCAGGTTTATCAAAACTCAGGAATGATATTAAAATATTTGCATCCCACCAACACCAAAAAAGAAGGTAGTAGAAAGAATTTGGTGATAACGAATTGAAAAAAAAGGCCCACTACTTCCATGTTACTCTCTCCACTTAATATCTAAGTGAGGTGAATTAATTCATTCTCAAGAAAAGCACGAGCTAGTTTCAAAGTCTAAACAAAGAATGGATTTAGAAGCATGGCCAATTGATATACCAATTCAAGGCTTGAACTACCTTTCACCAACTTTTCTCAGTTGACAATTCTGATTCGTCACCAACCCAAGCAAAATGAGAGGAGTACCTAACACAAGACGAATTTGAAGAGTGAAAGTTGGATAAAGCAACATACCAACAGCTACAATTATTGACTGATAAGGACCTTTCAACTGAAGGATGGAGGAGCCACAAGTGTTATGGTACCACTTTTGAGATTGAAAGCCACTTTAGCACCACTTTTTGTCTAAACTCAACCCTACCAAAAGACAGTCACCCAACAACATAAACCTGGAACAGAAATGCCATAGTCTGACACCCCAAATCAGCCCTTGAAATTTGAGTGCTCCTAGTATACACATCACTCAACCTTGAAGCCATATGGTTAAATATAGGTCTCCCATGAAAGAAAAGCCCAATATGCAAGGAAGGAATATGAGAAATATATTGTGGTTGCGCCTAAGCCTGTTTGGTGGAGAGAAAATACAATCTGTAATATAAGAGCAAAAGTACAATAAAACACCGACGATCATCTGACATATCTCATATAAGAGCGTTCTCACATACTTCCCAGACTCCTCTCTTACCAGATAACCATTATTTTGTTACGACATTTGATAGACATGCTTTTGTGATCTTCTCATGTGTTAAAGTCATGTTGACATCATGTCTCATGAGTTAGTCATTTTTGGACTTAATTGTAAATTGTCTTATAATTACGATATTTGACGCTAATATTCGAATATGATCTTTGTAGGCATCAAAGGGCAAGGACTCGAGTTGATCAACCCAGATTGAGCTCAAATCTGAGCTTAAATGAAGAGATCAAGCTCTGGAGTAATCTGGATCGTCCATCGAAGACTTGAGGAGATCTAAGCCATTTATCATGACCCGGTCCATCCAAGTCAAAGAGAGGGTAGATCAGGACCATAGATCAAGATCTGGAGGAATCCCAGCCGTCCACCCTAATCTGATCAGATTTAAATTCTGTGAGAAGCTACAACGCTGAGGGTTCATCAATCTTCTACAATGCTCACGTCAAAACAGGGGAGGGGGCGCGACATCATCTTCATGGTTTCCACCGCCGACGAGCAGGTGAGGTCAAGGACATTTTCCTTCCTCCGGTCATCATCCACCTATCCAAGGTTTAAAATTTCCAGCCCTCTGATCCAGATCTGAAAGCCAATTCTGCTGTGACTTCATGTGAAGAGGAAAGAAGCGCAAAAGTGGAGGAGCAAGCGTATTCGGTCTGGTTTTTTCATCTTTCAGCCGACGATCTTCTTCCTTTAAAGCTCAGACCACAACCAAATGGTGAGAGGCATTTCTTTCTGTTTCCTCTTCTGATTTACTGCTGTGTTTTACTGAATCTGCCAGATCAGAGTTCTTCTGATCAATTTATCACCGATTGCAAGATAGTAACATCTTTGCCAAGATCAGTGAGTGCTTGGGGTTTCCTCAGCTCATCTGAATTCATCTCTTTTCCTAGATCTAGATTTAACATTGGTTTACTATCAATTTCCAGCTGAGCTTATCTCCTCAGTTATCTTCATCGCCAAGTTCCTTATCCAATTCACATTAAATCCAAGCTACAGTTTCTCTAGTTTGATTAGTGTGAATCTTCTGAATGCTAGTTTCTTCATCTTTGTTTGAATTGTAGCTTTGTTATAGTTGATCAACGCATAGTTGATTCAAATTCCCTTGCTTTTGCTTTGAAACCTTTGGTTAATGTCACTGTTCTTGATGTTTGATCAATTTAGGTTTTGCTTAATTGTTGCATTAGGTTATTCTTGTTTGTTATTTCTTTCAATGCAATAGTTTAGATTAGTTAGATTCTTTGTTTGTTAATTTCCATTAGTTGAATTTGCAAATGTAGCATAGGTTTTGGTTCTTACTTCTTCTCTTTGTTCAAAAGTCATTTCTAAAATCCCAATTTATCCAGAAAACCCCCAAGCCAACAATAATTGATCCTAAGACTATTATCCTACCGTTTACATTTCTCTCATGAGAGAGAGATCCGGGCCATTCCCTATGCTTCATTAGCTTAGAGGGGTTCGGTGATTATTTGATACCAATTCCCAATAAAATTAGGTTTATCACTCCCTAACACCAAAAGTTCTACCTTGAAAATTAAATCATTCTCTACAAGCATTATTGTCTCTCATAGCCTGCATTAACCCAAGGCATCCTCTAGGCTTAAAAGGCTCCCAAATTGAAAACAAGCTCCAGCTTTTCTCTTTTCCTTTTCTGCACAAGGAATATCCTCCAAGTTATTTGGCCTATTCAAATTCAACCAAATATTTAAATTAAAACAAGTTGACTAAGCTTATTAGTGTCAATGAATTCACATATCTCTACGATAATATGATATTACCCACTTTAGGCCTAAACCCTCATGGTTTTATTTTCTGAGCTTTACCTAAAAAACCTTATTGAAGATATCTTCATCCTTTTAAACCATGATCTTTTTTATGTCTTTCTAATGTGGAACTTTGATTGTATTCCCAACAATTCTCCCCTTAAATGAAGGATCATCATTACTCTCATAGTTCGGGCCTCCTCGTAAACATCTGATCACTCTCGACTTACTCCGGGACTCCTCGCATGTATCCGCCTACTCTTGACTTGCGCTAGACCTTCCGACAAGCATCCGACCACTCTTGACCTGCTCCAGGCCTCCTCTCAACTTCGTTCAAGGCTACCTCACATGGCATT